>NC_041404.2:98243223-98368223 GCF_900747795.2 Erpetoichthys calabaricus
ATATATATAAACACACACACACACACACACACACACACACACACACACACACATATATATATATATATATACACATATATATATATACACACACACACACACGGCACGGTGGCGCTGCTGCCTCCCAGTTAGGAGACCCGGGTTTGCTTCCCGGGTCCTCCCTGCGTGGAGTTTGCATGTTCTGCCCGTGTCTGCGTGGGTTTCCTCCGGGCGCTCCGGTTTCCTCCCACAGTCCAAAGACATGCAGGTTAGGTGGAGTGAAGATTCTAAATTGGCCCTAGTGTGTGCTTGGTGTGTTTGTGTGTGTCCTGCGGTGGGTTGGCACCCTGCCCGGGATTGGTTCCTGACTTGTGCCCTGTGTTGGCTGGGATTGGGTCCGGCAGACCCCCGTGACCCTGTGTTCGGATTCAGCGGGTTGGAAAATGGATGGATATATACACACATACATACATATATACATATGCATATACACATACATATACATACATATACACACATATACATACATATACACACATATATATATAGATATATATATATATATATATATATATATATACATATATAAATATATGCATACACACAGAGACACACACACACACACACACATATATATAAGAATGAAATATATGCCACATACTTAAAAATTACAAAGCTGTACTTACGGTTGATCAAAGCGCTCCCGTAATTTAGCAGCAGGCATGAAGAAAGAATATAGCATAGAGACTCCCTGGGAAAGCATAGTAATTTCCAACTTGTGTTCATTCTACAAGACAGATTAAAGGGATCATTAACAGTGTTTCACTGTGCAAACTTAAAACTCAATTATCCACTGCACTTCACAAACTTTGCTTATTGTGACATTCGAATAGTACCATACTATAGGGTGGTCCAGATCTAACTATGCAATTATTGCATTGCATTAAAAGTTGCATAGTTAGATCTGGACCACCCTGTATACAGTGTATATATATGCAGGGATTTAAGTCTTAAAACCAACTTTTGCAAATTAAAAAATCCTAAAAAGATTGATCCTTCTTATCATATGCAGTTAGGTCAATAAATTTAATAAAACAATTAAAAATACTTTTTTCCAAAATGCATCAATACTGCTAGAATAGTTAAATGTTAAAATCTAAGTTAGCTATTTTTTCACTACAAATCATTAACTTGCGAAGTACAGAGACAGCAAAATCAACACTGACATTTTTATTGCATACAAGTGCCAATAAATATAAAAACAATAATAAGGTACAGAATGAAACCTTTCAGCTGCACTTAGCGTACACATAATATGTGTATGTAGTTTTAAAATTCCATATGCTCCACTCCCAACATTTTTGTCTGTTTTCTGCTACAGAAATTTAATTAAACCTAAATTCTGAATTCTCCATTTAAAAGTTATGTACCATAAAACAATAAAAACTACATAAAACAATAAAAACAGTTTTCTTTTAAACCTTTTTCTCAATGAGCCATGTGACTCAAATTAAATACAGCAATACAGTGGAACCTTGGGTCACTAACGTCTCGGACCACGTACAAATCGGGTTACGACCAAAAAGTTTGCCAAACTTTTGCATCTGTTCACGACCACACACTTGGGTGACGAACAAGCCAGTTTCCCTTCCAGTTCGTACGCGCTGATGATTTCCGCACGTGTTCAGTCTCTCCCTGTGCAGCAAGCGAGAGAGAGAGCATGAGACAGCGAGAGAGATGGGTTGGGTTTTGGGGGCTGGCCACATAAGGCCGAGAAGGCAGTTAAAGAATGCACCGGCTTGTTTTTAAAGAGACTGATTCGAGCATTGTTTTAACCTTGTTGTATTTAATGAAGACTTTTTTCTATTGGATTTTAACCTCCACTTCACTTCTGTTTACAGCGACTGGTTTGTAGCATGCATTGTTGCAATGTTACTTTTCTTGGTTGTTTATTAAATTATGGATTTTTCAAATGTTCATGTTTTTCCCTGTGCTTAAAACTCATTTAAAAAAAAAGTGTTTACAGCGAGCGGTTCGTAATTCTTGCAATGTTACTTTTCTCTGTTCAAGGTTTTCTCAGTGCTATTCGATGTTTTTACATTTAGTTTACTATTACGCTATGCATTCTATGGTATGATTAACTATTTTTGTGCTTAAAAATCTTTAAAAAAATATATATATTTACATACAGTTCGTATGGTCTGGAACGGATTAATTGTATTTGCATACAATCCTATGGGGGGAAATTACTTCGGGTCACGACCAGAGTTTTGGAACGAATTACGGTCGTGACCCGAGGTTCCACTGTATATGCTGTATTTAGAAAGCATAAACAATATGCTTTCCTAAAATGTGATTCCCAACTAGGTGGCAACTATTAATTTCCAAATGCAATTATTCTATTAGACATTATGTAACATACTCAGAACTATAATAACAATTAATGCCAATCTTCATAATAAAACAAATACCTGTATTAATTAAAATAAACAAAATAAAGATATCCCACTACAGGCTGAAAAATTTCTCAAATCAAGAATCCTACTTCTTAAAAAGTAATAATGCACATTTATTTGTCTTCCACCACTGAAAGAGAGTAGCCTACTTTGATACTGCCTGGTATACAAAATAAAGAATTAAATAAAAAAGGTTGATAATGATTATAAAAGTTTACAAATGCTCACAAGCAAGAGTTATTAAATTGTATTGCACAACAAATTCAGCACACGCTTAACACTAGAATCCCTGAATACTACAAAAAAAAAAAAACAAAAAAAAAACTTGTAATCCCAGATTCATTAAACACAGAGTGATATATTTCAAGAGTTTATTTCTTTTCATTTAGCGGATGTAAACTCAAAAGTTAATTCTCAAAAAATTTTAATACAGAAATGTTGGCCTACGGAAAAGTATGTCCATGTACACACTCAATACTTGGTCGGGGATCTTTTAGCATGAATTACTGCATCAATGCATGGAGGCGATAGGCCTGTGGCACTGCTGAGGTGTTATGGAAGCTGAGGATGCTTTGATAGCAGCCTTCAGCTCATCTGGATTGTTGGGTCTGGTGTCTCTCATCTTCCTCTTTACAATACCTCATAGGCCAGGCAAGTTTGCTAGCCAATCAAGCACAGTGATACCATGGTACCAGGTATTGGAACTTTTGGGCAGTGTGGGTAGGTGCCAAGTCCTGCTGGAGAATGAAATCAGCATCTCCATAAAGCTTATCAGCAGAGGGAATCATGAAGTGCTCAAAAATTTCCTGGTAGACGGCTGCACTGACTTTGGACCTGCAGATGATATGGCTCCCCAAATCATCATTGACTGTAGAAACTTCACACTGGACCGCAAGCAACTTGGATTCTGTGACTCTCCACTCTTCCTCCAGACACTGAGACCTTGATTTCCAAAAGAAATACAAGACTTTGGAGCACTGAGCAACAGTCCAGTCAGTTTTCTCCTAGGTCCAGGTAAAGATACTTCTGTGTGTGGGGGCTCTTGAAGCACTGACTCCAGCCGCAGTCCACTCCTTGTGAATCTCCCCCAAATTCTTGAATGGGCTATGTTTCACAATCCTCTCAAGGCCGCGGTTATCCCTGTTGCTTGAGCACCTTTTTCTGCCACATTTTTTCCTTCCACTCAATGTTCCATTAATATGCTTGGATACAGCACTATGTGAACAGCCAGCTTCTTCAGCAATGACTTTTTGTGACTTACCCTCCTTGTGGAGTGTGTTAATGACTGCCTTCTGGACAACTGCCAAGTCTATAGTCTTCCCCATGATTGTGTGGCCTACTGAACCAGACTGAGAAATCATTTAAAGGCTCACGACACCTTTGCAGGTGTTTTGGGTTAATTAGCAGAGTGGACTGTGACACCATGAGCCTACAATATTGAACTTTTCACAATATTCTAATTTTCTGAGATACTGAATTTTGGGTTTTCATTAGCTATAAGCCATAATCAGCAAAATGAAAAAAAAAAGAAACACTTGAGATATCACTCTGTGTGTAATGAATCTATATAATATAGTTTCACTTTTTGAATTGAATTACTGAAATAAATTAACTTTTCAATGATATTCTAATTTATTGAGATGCACCTGTACATTTCATGTATGTTCCATGTCTACAATGATCTGGGTAAATGTAGGATGACAGGAAATGCTAAAGTAGTGTTATAGTAGTAATGACCAAATTTTGACATGAAGTGTCAAATAAACACTTTCACAAAAGCTACAAGTATAACAAAATAAGTGTGCTTTTATTCAAGAATATAACCAAAGAAAAAGAAATCGGGTTAGGGTTGAACGCTGACACAACCGCTTGTGTGGTGCAGTGGTAAGAATCGCTGACTCATAATCAAGAGGTTGCTGGTTCGAATCCGGGCACTTCCTAGATTTACTGTTTTGAGTAGTGAGCTGCTCTTATTTATTGTTACTATTATAGAATAAAACCATACATTTGATTTGAGTCTGAAACAGCTGATGTAAATTTATGGTACTTGTAAAGGTTAGTTTTTTAAAATTTTTTTTTAATTCATCTACCTTTGTATAATGCTATTATTATGATAAACTAAATCCCTTAGATCATTAGAACAGTGCAAATGTCTTGCATTACCTATGGACTGCACTCCAGCTGTATAAAGAATACTTTAGTAACAATATGAAATCTTTTGGTATTGCAAAGTCTATCGGGAAATTATGAAACACGTTTGTCAAGGAATAGCAATATAAAACAAGGTGGTTACGATCACTGTGTTTATTTTTTTGATAAAAACTCTTAAACTTGAAAATGAATTAAGTTGAAGGGATTTCACCTCAGCTACAAGCCATAAAACAGCGTTTCTCAACATTTAAGTATTTGCGACCCAAGTTTTCTTAACAGTTTTAATCGCGCCCACCTAATGTTTTTTTGAAAGGAGCCCACTAATACTAATTTGTTCTTTTTTAAATTAATGATATATCATAGATGCATATTTTATTATACCTACTTAATTTTTATCGACATTTATCTAACTCTATTTTTCTAGTATCAGAATGTAGTTTAAGTTAATTTGTTTTGGTTTCAATAGATGTATTTTTCACATTTTCGATTCTTGTTTTCTTTTTTTCACATCTTCGCCCCCCCCCTAGGGGGGCCCGCTCCACAGTTTGAGAACCACTGCCATAAAAGTTACCTTTCTCAGGATTTGTAAATCAGGAATGCAAGATATCAGCCAATATAATGTTTGTGAGTATGTGTGGCTAGAGGGAGGGGGCAGTGTTGGCTACAACAGAGATTATTTCTGATGAGCAAGATCAGTGATTCTTAAGCTCCACTCCCCAACCAACTCCTACTTCAGACTCTTATTGTTGTCAAAGCACATTTCTTACCTCCTTCTCCAGTATTCTACTTTCCATTTTTGAAGGCAACTTTCTTTGTGTGCACCTTTGCTCCTCCTCATGCATTTCACATTTGCACCTCCTCTTTCTTCAAGTCACCAAAGCCTAACTGACCAATCACACTTGAGCCAAATTGACCAAGCAAACCTAAGCCAAACACACCAATCAAATTGCTCTCAGGGACAGGACAAACAGACCTCAGTGTTTTATTATACATGACAGACAAATTTAAGGTATATGTATGATCTGCTTCTCGAAATTGAGATGGCATGACGTATGTTTGCCAACTGGCCGACCAACCACAAGCTTTACCTGGTAGGTAACCACCCAAACTATCAAACTGCAATTAGACCTACAATAATACTCTGAACTTCACCTCGTCTAGTAAGCTAACCAGCCACCATGGTGCAACCTCATGCACTGACATCCAAGGTTCAATCCTGTCAAGGGGAAGCAAAGGTGTGTATACCTGATGAGCCCCAATTAGGGTGAAACACGTGCCGTGTACTCTTTGACAGGTATTGTGTGGCATATAAATATATATATATATATATATATATATATATATATATATATATATATATATATATACACACACACACACACAGTACTGTACAAAAGTTTTAGGCAGGTGTGAAAAATGCTGTGAACAAAGTATGCTTTCAGAAATATAAATGATTGTTTATTGTTATCAATTTACAAAATTCAAAGTGAGCAAACAAAAGAAAAATCTAGAATCAAATCAATATTTGGTGTTAACTACCTATTGCCTTCAAACCAGCATCAATTCTTATAGGTACACTTGCACAAAATCAGGGATTTTGTAGGATTATAGTCAGGTGTATGATCAACCAATTATACCAAACAGGTGCTTATGATCATCAATGTCAAACGTAGGTTGAAACACAGTCATTAACTGAAACAGAAACAGCTGTGTAGAAGGCTTAAAACTGGGTGAGGAACAGCCAAATAGCAACAAGACACAAGGTAGTGATACTGCATCAGCAAGGTCTCTCCCAGACAAAGATTTCAAAGCAGACTGGGGTTTCAAGATGTGCTGTTCAAGCTCTTTTGAAGAAGCACAAAGAAATGGGCAATGTTGAGGATCGTAGACACAGTGGTCGTGAAAGGAAACAGTGCAGCAGATGAAAGACGCACCAAGCTTATTACCCTTCGAAATTGGAAGATGTCCAGCAGTGCCATCAGCTCAGAACTGGCAGAAACCAGTGGGACCCAGGTACACCCATCTACTGTCTGGAGAAATCTGGCCAGAAATGGTCTTCATGGAAGAGTTGCAGCCAAAAAGCCATACCTCCGACGTGGAAACAAGGCCAAGTGACTCAAGTATGCACGAAAACATAGGAACTGGGGTGCAGAAAAATGGCAGCAGGTGCTCTGGACTGAGGAGTCAAAATTTGAAATATTTGGCTGTAGCAGAAGGCAGTTTGTTCGTCGAAGGGCTGGAGAGCGGTACAGTGATGAGTGTCTGCAGGCAACAGTGAAGCATGGTGGAGGTTCCATGAACGTTTGGGGCTGCATTTCTGCAAATGGAGTTGGAGATTTGGTCAGGATTAATGGTGTTCTCAATGCTGCGAAATACAGGCAGATACTATCCATCATGCAATACCATCAGGGAGGCGTATGATTGACCCCAAATTTATTCTGCAGCAGGATAACGACCCCAAACATACAGCCAAAGTCATTAAGAACTATCTTCAGCGTAAAGAAGAACAAGAAGTCCTGGAAGTGATGGTATGGCCCCCACAGAGCCCTGATCTCAACATCATCGACTGTGTTTGGGATTACATAAAGAGACAGAACGATATGAGGAAGCCTACATCCACAGAAGATCTGTGGTTAGTTCTCCAAGATGTTTGGAACAACCTACCAACCGAGTTCCTTCAAAAACTGTGTGCAAGTGTACCTAGAAGAATTGATGCTGTTTTGAAGGCAAAGGGTGGTCACACCAAATATGGATTTGATTTAGATTTCTCTTTTGTTCATTCACTGCATTTTGTTGATTGATGAAAATAAATGATTAACACTTCCATTTTTGAAAGTATTCTTTGTTTACAGCATTTTTTCACACCTGCCTAAAACTTTTGCACAGTACTGTATATATTACACACATACATATCCACATACAGTATACACATACAGTACATAAAAACTATAGTGCCCACATTCTTAACATGATTCTCTAAAGTGCTTTTTTTATACCAGCAGCGATGGAGAAAGCACCCAAAGTTGCACAACTTCTAGCTAGTGTAAAAAAAGTTGGTCAGGTATTTTAAACATACTGGACAACAAGGCAAGCTTACGAAGTCACTCGAACAGGTCTACGGAGATAAGATATAGCACTGAATTCAGTGTGGCCGTATTAACAAAAAGATACAGCTGTTATCTCTTTTCTGAAACAGTCAGTCATCACATCTTTGAACGAAGAATCAGATATTACTGAAAGAACTTGTCAACAAACTTCAGCACCAACTCTAATCCACATGATCTAAAAAGTAGCAACATTTCTCAGCCCAAAGCTTCTGTTTCTGTATCTTTTATTTAAGAGGATCACAAAGGCGCAGGAACAAGATGAGATTTGTAATAACTGAGATTTAATGCAATTGCACTAAGTCATAGAGTGCAGTGAAGTTCACTGGTCAGCTGTTAGCAAGCCCTCTTTCATCTCAAAGGTTGCGAGCAGATAAGGAAATACCTGTACGATCACAGTGCTTTCCTTGGTTAGAAAGTACTTGTATTATTAAGCAAAAGGTACAGTGAGAAAGTGGGGAATGTTCGTTAAGCTACCAGTGATATGCCGACTAGGAAAGTGTATGTTTTAAGCTTAAACTTATGTGTGTGTGTGACTTGTACATAGATAGCACCTACCTTCTGTTTCCGTTCCACATTTTTGTGTAATGAATAGGAATTAATATAGATCATACTTAATTGGATGCCTACTTAAAAAACTTTAACAAGACACGTTACTTACACTGCTCTTTTTTTTATCATTTCTGTGAAAAAGCTATGCAAAGTTGTACTTAGAAATTAATATTTAAGTCCCATTGGAAGATCTGCATTAAATACTGATGAAGTAGAATCATTGCAAAAAAAAAAAGTGAAAAGAATAACTGGGCCAAAAGAGGAAACCTTCCATGTACAAGATCATGTTAAACTAGCTTATCAACCATACATGACTTTTTTCCTTAATGAAAGCAATATGTTTCTGTAGGCAGCAGCGGGACAAATGAGGCCAAGTGTATATATATGAGAGTGGGCAGGCGCAGGATGGTGTACTGTGCCAGCACAGACTTCTACTCCAATGCCAAAATATATACATATTGTACTGTAAAGTTTTGCATTGTGTGTTTCCTAATGGATGGCACGGTTTCAGCTGGTACAAAAGATTAGTGGTATTACCAGTCTTTCTGGGAACATGATTTCAATGCTTTTTTTGCAGCGCACACTATTCTGCTTCTTGTTGGACTTTAAATAGCCAAAATATCTCCACACTACCAAATACTAATTAACCAAATAAACATCTTGGCTTTTACAAGACACTTTAGAAACAAACTCAATAAATATGATTTTAGCATCAAATTCAGATATCTGCATTACTTTCTTTATTAACGCAGTACATCTTTTTTTCCCCACTTAGAAATATGGAAATAAAGTAGGTAATACCTTGAAATAATCCAAGAACTGTTTAAGAGTCATTTCTTCTCCATTGGGCTGGATTCCTTTGACCTCAAAGCGATCCCAAAGTGTCCAGACAGTTTCATAGTACTATAAACAGAATGGCAAATGTATACTAATAAGTTGCAAATCAAATTTCTGCTGCAAAAACACTTTCATAGACAGTCTGACGATCCTTCAAAGACAGAAATGAAAGCTTGTAAATTACAAATGTTAGGATACATGCATTCATGTAAAAAAAGATAACAGAACATAACACCAATGTAAAACCTGTTTAAAACTGTTTATTGAATGGTGTGAGTCAATTCTAAAATTAAAAATGCTCTTTACAGCCATTGTGCACACATCTGCTACAAATAAAAAAAGTTATATAGTTGCCAGACAAGTACAAAATGCATACATGTCTTTAGGAGGCTTTAAAAACAAATACCCAGAGGAAAATGGCACATGTTTAAGAGGAAAAAACAATGAAAAGAGTGACAGGGCTGAAATTACAACTAACAAAAAGCTCTAAAGAGTAATGAGGCAATAGCACTGAATAATGTGTGAACTTTTCAGCAGTGGTGACACAGGGGAACCTTGTATAGTACCACATTCTAGCTTGAAATAGTCTGAATTATTGTTGTTAATACAAACTGAAGCTATGAAACTGTGTTTTACTTAATGTGTATTTGTGTATACAATAGGGATGCACCGATACCGAAACGGGTATCTGGTATCGGCCTCGATACCACATTTTCTAAAGTACTCGTACTCGTTAAAAGTCCCCCGATACCGGGGACCGATACCACGGTCTGAGAAATGTCTATGTTTGAGCGGCGTGTAAGGGGTTAATCACAGGCGCCGAGTGCCCGCCCCCAGGCCCCGGCTGCAGCTCAGAGCGGGGAGAAGGCGATGTGAGACATGTCAGCTGTGTGGAACTATTTCAAAGTGAATGAAGACGACAAAACAAAGGCGGACTGCAAATTGTGCTCAGCAAAATTGTCCAGAGGAGGCTCAAAAGGTAGCGCATTTAACACAAGTAATTTAATCAAACACCTAAAATCCCAACACGACAACGAGTACAAAGAGTTTACCCACGCTTCTAAACCAACACAACCCACACTGCAGCAAACTCTTGCAAGACGAGAGAAAATGTCCAGAGACAATCCACGTGCTGTGAAAATAACACAGGCAATTATCGAGTACATTGCATTGAGTGACCAGCCACTCTCGGAGGTAGAAAATGTGGGATTCCTGCGTCTCCTCCATGTTCTGGAGCCCAGATATGATGTCCCAAGCCGCCGCTACATGACTGACACGGAGCTGCCTAAACTACACGACTCCGTGAAAAAACATATCCACAGCCTACTGCAAGCCTCCTCTGCGTTTAGTTTCAACACGGATATTTGGACAAGCAGTGTTAGCCCCGTGTCGCTAATTAGCCTAACCTCCCAGTGGATAGACGAGAGTTTATTGTTTTTTTTTGTTAAATTATATGACTAAAGCTGTTACCTGTAAATTTAAATCATGTTTTTATTAAGTACTTGGTATCGGCAAGTACTCGGTATCGGCGAGTACTGAAATGCAAGTACTCGTACTCGTTTTCCAAAAAAGTGGTATCGGTGCATCCCTAGTATACAAGTCTATAAAAATCTGGTATTTCAAAAAGTAATTCTATAGTGTTCAAATTTATAAAATATCAAGACTAAACATGCTCATGGAAATTGCTAAAAATACCAAATATGCAAGAAACAAATCCTATGGTATTTTGCTTCTAAACATATTAAAAAGTGTAATACAATAATACAGAAAAAATAAAATACAACAGAGTTTAAGCACATTTTTAATAACGAAAATATGATTAAACAACTGACCATATTTAAAACTTTACCTTGTGTTTTGGTGCAGCAATGGGCTCAGAAAAGGCAAAAAAAGGTAAAGCTAGGTTCATGAAGCCATTTTTGTAAGACTCTAGCTTCTGATGGCCTTGTACTATTTTGTAGAGCTCCAGGCACACAAGGCCAACCACTGCAGCTGTTGCTGTGGCAATGGCTGGGATGATTTTTCCAGCAATCAGTTTGCTCTTAGGCATAAACAGACAACACAAATTAGGACATCCTCCATAAAGCAGCTTAATATTCAAACAAGGCCACATAATCAATGTGGAAAAAAGTTAATGTCTTCTTCTATCACTAAAACTACACAAACATATGTAATATTTAAGGCTAAATTAAAATCTTTTTGAACATGGCACAGTTAGAATATAGGATCTCTATTTACTACTGCAATAAGAAGCAATGTCTCAAATTAAATCCGTGCTGTGTCATCTAATAAACTAAATTAATAAAATAAACGATATAAATCTGTATTGTTCTGAATTGTTGTACTTAAGAAATCAAAAATAAATTTTAATAAATAAAATACATTTTTAATTCTGCTTACAAAGGAAAATAGAATGACAACAAATGCCTAGTCTGAAAACAGCATAACAGTATTTTATGCAAACAATACCTTATGCTTATCCACAGGACTTATGTCATAATTTTCAGCACGGAGGTTAGATGCAGCTACTATAAAGTCCATATGAAAGTTTGTGTCATCATCCTTGATGTTTCAATGGGTGGTGGGGGAGAATGACAAGAAAACAAAAACACTGTATTACATTTAGTACTGAAACTAAGATGAAGCTAATAAGCATTCAAGACTTCTCACAAACCCAATTTACTCTTGAAATTTATTAATCCCACCCATAGTGGACTAGATTTTATTTGAACTTGTAAGAGCACCATCTTCCAATATACACACTGAACAGAGGAGGGAGAGAAAGAGAAGAGAAGACATCGCATGCACAACCCACGATCATATCCAGGGAGATGCAGTGCAACATGAAATTTACCTAAACCCATTAAAAATACAACTGAAAACCAGATACTAGAGAGAGTTGAAAAAAAAAAAAAGTTCAAATCGTTGGCCATTCACATCACCAAAATGAAAGATGTTAGAAGAGAACAGCTAAACAAAGCGTAACTGTGGTGGTTTCAGCATCATGAAATTAACTTGTGTACCATCAGAAAATTAGAATCTTTTGGAAATCCGAGACTTTTTGGTAGACATTTCAAACAAAACCACCATCTTAAAAGTACTTCAAAGTTAACAAAAGAATAGTTCAACAAAAATCAGTTTTTACCTACCCAAGTTAACAGTTACCAGCGTTAAGCTTAAATGCATTTCAAATAAATATTGTATTTCCCTGCAAGCTACACGGTTTCAAATTGGGACCTTGATGAACACCAAAAAGCGGTTTTAACATACTTACTGCTTTGGAACATTTTGAAAAGTTATGACTGAGGATAAACACCCACAAAAAGTAACCTGTGGAATCATTTAATCAGTAATCTTACAGAAAATAAGAAATGCACTCTGCATCCAATAAATTAAAACAGTAAAGTTAACCAGAAATTACAAGCAAGCCTTAAAAAATGAACAAAACAATTTAGTGAAGGTTTTTTTTTTTATGGTGACATCACAAATATAAAGCATTACTATTGCATTATTAATACATGAGGCCAGAGAACAATTGGAAAAAATAGCAAAAAATGTAAAATTACAAGGACAAATTAATACATATTGATTATCTTATATTATTAACAACTGTGTTTGGGTCAGTTTACAAAATTATGTGACAAACTTGGTCACTGGGAAGCTGTTAGAGTAGCTCAATATAGAATAATAATTTCCTACAATTAAAATGGTTTACAAATCATATGATTTACAAGATGATATCAAAATTTTCCCATTTCAGAGGACATGCAATGTACTTCACAATGAAAACTATAAAATTACAAAATGTGAAATCCACATAGGCCTTTTCATGTGGTCATTTTTTTTTTTATTGATTTTATTGAAATCACACAACATTCTATACAAACAGATCAATTTTACAAGAATAGGACTGAAGACGAATCAACCCCCACCCCTGAGAAAGAGAGCATGGGCACCTGAATAAAACTTAAACCTAGTAAAAATAAGCAAATAGGTAAGATTAATAAGTGAATATAGATAAATGGAGAAGTAGAAAAAAAGAAGACTAGGGAGAGAATCTGCTTCCTTAGTGCTTTAAAAGCTTATTCTAAAATGTTACTAATTAGATCCTGCCAGGTTTGGACAAATTTCTGCTCAGATCCGCTAAGTGAGAATTTTATTTTTTCCCAATTTCAAATAATATATAACATCAGTTACCCACTGACTTAAAAGGGGAGAATTAGGATTCTCCCAGTTGAGCAAGATAAGTCTCCGTGCCAATAGTGTAGTAAAGGCAATTACAGTTTGTCCTTCTCCACTTTAAGCCCATCTGGAAGAACACCAAACACAGCTGTTAGTGGATTATGAGGGATTGTGACACCAAGGCTGTCAGAAAGGCATTTAAAAATCTTGGTCCAAAATGATGTTAATTTGGTGCAAGCCCAAAACATGTGACCCAGTGTGGCTGGAACTTGATTGCAGCGTTCGCTGGTTGGATCTTGCTCTAGAAACATTTTGGACAATTTTAAGCGAGACAGATGTGCTCGATATATAATTTTTAGTTGAATAACTGAATGCTCTTCACATATGGAGCTCGAGTGAATTCTCTGCATTACTACCTTCCACTCCTTTTCTGATATGTTGAGGGAGAGATCGTTTTCCCATTGTCTTCTTGGATCTTTGAAGGGAGGGACTGTAAAATAATTTTATATATTGCAGAAATGCTGTATAAGTCCTCGAAACTGTGCAATATTTTTTCTAGCATAGAGTGAGATGGGAGATGAGGAAAATTGGTCAGGTTCTGTTTAACAAATTTTCTAATTTGAAGATAGTGATAGAAATCTGTTGCCGGAAAGCTAAATTTAGAATGCAATTGTTCGTAGGATGCAAAGACATTGTCTATGTACAGATCTCTAAGTGATTTAATCCCAAATGTTTTCCAGACATTAAAAACTACATATGTTTGCGAGGGTTGAAGAAGGTGGTTCTAGTGCAGAGGTACCACAGATGAGAGATTCTCTATCTTAAGATGCTTCCTACATTGGTTCCAAATTCTGAGTGAGTGAAGCACAATTGGGTTGTTAGTATATTGACGATAACTTGCATTTATTGGGGCACAAAGCAAGGAATATAAGGATGAAGTGCAAGATTCTATTTCTATTGCAGACCAAGCCTGCATATGTTCATCTATTTGTGTCCATGTCCAGGTTTTAATATGTAGTATGTTTGCTACCCAGTAGTAAAATTGAAAGTTAGGTAGAGCCATGCCACCTTCTGCCTTTGGCCTTTGTAGGGTCGCTCTTTGGATACATGGATGTTTTGAATTCCAAATAAATGAGGTTGTGGTTGAGACTAATTTCTTAAAGAACGATTTATTGATGTATATTGGAATATTTTGAAATAAAAAGAGAAGCTTAGGGAGGATATTCATCTTAACAATGTTAATTCTTCCAGCTAAAGTGAGGGTTGACCATCTACGCAAGTCTTGCTTGATTTTTTCCATACAGACAGGGAAATTTTGTTGATAAAGAGCTTTGTTTGCTGAGCGCTTTGAGTAGTGACAAAAGGGCTATATCAATGCAAAGAATAATTATTACTTGTGATGTTTACCCCTAGATATTTGAACTGATCTGTGATGATAAAAGGGAAGGTGTCCAATCTAATATTGTGTGCTTGAGAATTCACTGGAAAGAGCACACTTCTAGTCAAGTTAATTCTGAGACCAGAAATCTTTTGAAATTCTGCTAGTGCTATTAGGACTGCAGGCACAGTATTTTGTGGGTCTGATATATACAGTACAATATCATCTGCATATAGAGAAATTTTCTGTTCAAGTCCTTCTCTGATAATCCCCTTTATCTCATAAGCATTTCAAAAGTGAACTGCCAGTGGCTCAATGGCGATTGCAAGAAGTAGTGGTGACAAGCCCTTGTCCGGTACCACGTTCTAGTTTAAAGTAGTCTGAATTAATGTTGTTAATACAAACTGAAGCTTCTGGATTGGTATACAGTAGTTTGATCCATGCACAAATGTTCGGGCCAAACCCAAATTTCTCCAATGTAGTAAAAAAGTAGTTCCATTCAATCATATCAAATGCCTTTTCTGCATCCAAGGATAATAAAATCTCTGGGATGTTTGACTTTGCAGGTGAATATATTACATTAAACAGGCGTCGGAGATTGGACGCTAAATGCCAGCCTTTAATAAATCCAGTTTGATCTTGGGATATTACTGGAGGCAGCACTTTCTCCATCCTTCTAGCTAGGACTTTGGAGAGTATCTTAACATCATTATTCAGAAGTGAAATTGGTCTGTATGATGCACATTGTAATACGTCCTTATTTTGTTTAGGAAAGATGGTGATTAATGCTTGACGAAAAGTTTGAGGTAGAATTTTATTGTCTCTAGCTTCTGTGAATGTTGCTAATAGGAGGGGAGCTAGCTGAGTGGAGAACTTCTTATAAAAATCGGGAGGGTAGCCATCGGGGCCTGCTGCTTTCCCACTCTGAAGTGACTTTATAGCATCTAGTAATTCTGGTAGCGCCAGAGGTTTATCCAATTCCTCTGCACGAAGAGTATCTACAGTAATCCCTCCTCCATCACGGGGGTTGCGTTCCAGAGCCACCCGCGAAATAAGAAAATCCGCGAAGTAGAAACCATATGTTTATATGGTTATTTTTATATTGTCATGCTTGGGTCACAGATTTGCGCAGAAACACAGGAGGTTGTAGAGAGACAGAAACGTTATTCAAACACTGCAAACAAACATTTGTCTCTTTTTCAAAAGTTTAAACTGTGCTCCATGACAAGACAGAGATGACAGTTCCGTCTCACAATTAAAAGAATGCAAACATATCTTCCTCTTCAAAGGAGTGCTTGTCAGGAGCAGATGTCAGAGAGATAGAGAAAAGCAAACAAATCAATAGGGCTGTTTGACTGTTCAGTATGCGAAGCACCGCGGCACAAAGCTGTTGAAGGCGGCAGCTCACACCCCCTCCGTCAGGAGCAGAGAGAGAGAGATAGAGAGACAGAGAAAAACAAACAATCGAAAATCAATACGCGCCCTTCGAGCTTTTAAGTATGCGAAGCACCGTGCAGCATGTCGCTTCACAAAGCAGCTGCACAGAAGGTAGCAACGTGAAGATAATCTTTCAGCATTTTTAGACGAGCGTCCGTATCGTCTAGGTGTGCGAACAGCCCCCCTGCTCAATCCCTCTATGTCAGGAGCAGAGAAAGTCAGCGCAAGAGAGAGAGAGAGAAAAGTGCGTTGGGTAGCTTCTCAGCCATCTGCCAATAGCTTCCCTTGTATGAAATCAACTGGGCAAACCAACTGAGGAAGCATGTACCAGAAATTAAAAGACCCATTGTCCGCAGAAATCCGCGAACCAGCAAAAAATCTGCGATATATATTTAAATATGCTTACATATAAAATCCGCGATGGAGTGAAGCCGCGAAAGGCGAAGCGCGATATAGCGAGGGATTACTGTATTTGTGGTATCTCTAATGCATCCAGAAATGTATTAGATTGTGCCTTGTCTTCTTTAAACTCTGTAGAATATAAGGATTTATAGTAGCCTCTAAACATGTGCATTATATTTTTATGGTCAATGATTATGTCTCCGTTCGTGTTGGTAACTGCTGGGATTGCATTGCGAACTTCTTGCTTGTGGATTTGTTGAGCTAAAAGCTTATTGGCTTTCTCTCCATGTTCATAGTAATGATGTCTTGATTTAAAAATGAGTTGTTTAGTTTCTTTAGTTGTTAAGAGGTTGAGCTCTGAATGCAGAGCCTGCCTTTTCCTATGAAGAGCTTCACTTGGACACCTGGCATGTTCTTGATCTGTTCTAGTAATTTCGTTGGTTAGCTTTGATACCTGTTTGCTTTCCAGTTTATTTCTGTTGGAAATAAACTGGATATGAGATAATCTGTCCTCTTAAGAAGGCTTTCAGGGTTTCCTATAGTATCCCTGCAGAGACCTCGGAGGGTATATTTGTCTCTAGAAAAAAACTGACTTGTTTCGATATAAATTCTGTAAAGTTCTCGTCTGCTAATAAAAGTGGATTAAGATGCCATCTGCGAGATGAGTATATGGGGCATAATGATTTTATCGCCAGGATCAGAGGGGCATGGTCGGAAATAACAATAGCGTCATACTTGCAGGATTTAATCGTAGGCAAGACATGGTTATCTACAAAAAAATAATCACTGGTGAGTAGAAGGAATATACTCTTGAATTTGGGTTTAGAAATCTCCAGGGGTACAAACTGTGTAATTGTCTTTGCAGTGTTAGATGTCATCCCCCCTGTCACAGGAGACCTATCTAGGTCTGGATTTAAGAGACAATTAAAATCCCCAGCCATTATAATTTTGTAAGTGTTCACATTGGGAATGGATGCAAATACATTTTGGATGAATTCCCTATCGTCCACATTGGGTGCATAAACATTTATCAAAATCACTTTACAATTTAATAAATTACCCATAGCAGTGATGTATCTCCCTTCAGGATCAGATACAACATCTGATACTACAAATGAGACTGTTCTATATATGAGAATTCCCACACCTCTAGTTTTTTTTGTAAAGCTGGAATGGAACATTTGGCCAGTCCAGTCTTTTTGCAGCCAGAACTGATCCTTGCTTAATAAATGGGTCTCCTGTAAAAATACTATTTTAGCGTTTAGACCTTTTAGGTGAGAGAATACTTTCTTTTTAATTCGGGATTCAGGCCTTTAACATTCCTGCTCACAAAATTAACTGTCCCAGCTTGGAGACATTAATTCTGAATTTTTGATGTCATTTTGTAATCTTAACCAAAAGTGAGACTGCTTTGACCTTAATTTCAAATTTTCACATGGATTATTGCCATGTAGTCTGTTTTAACGTTGGTAATTATAAGGAGTAAAAGAATAGATTATAGATAGCTTGCTCTCTTTCTTCCCCTCCCTGGTCCCCCCACCCCACTTTTCCTCCACACGTGAGGCTGAACCACACTTCACAAAGTCCCAGTCCTCTGACATACCTAAAGACAGAGCATGTCCAAAGCAAAAACAAGCCCCCAGCAGCAATGTATGTCAATTAAAATAGAGATATCTATTGCCAATATAGTCTAAATACTATAAGCATAACAAAAAAAAAAAGAAAACCTTTAACATTCTTGAAATGTTAAGATAGTAAACCCATGGAATGGTATTAAACAGTCTCCTTCAGAATAGTAAAAAAAAAAAAAAAAAAGGGTTACTAATTTAATTTCTTCCACACAAAAATACATAAACATGTATAACTAATTAAAATAAAAAACAGATAGTGACAGAGAAGGGAAAACGGTGTATAATTACGGTACCAGTGTCATTGCAAGCGGATCAGATAGCCGGCAATATCTTCTTTACGATGCCATGACAGGGTGCGACTTGCGGTCTTATTTCAGGAAAGTGTCGGGATCAGCTTTCTTAACTCTTTATCTGCTTAACATCCTCCAGCTGATCGGCAAATGTGCTCAGTTTAGATGCATTTTCCTGAATGTGCTCCTCAATTTTTTCCAGCATACATTTAAAGGCCGCCTCAAAGCGAATACGTGTTTCTCCGAGTCTTTATTAACCTGCTGCAGGTCTTGCAGCACTCGCCGCAGCTTCTCACTGGTCTTCTCGCTTATCCTCTCGTATGTCTTGAGCATACTATTTCTTTCTTTCTATCATTCTTTATCTCTTGCTTGAGCTCAGCGATCATCACCTTCAGTTCGGACAGATCATTTCTGCTCTCGTGCACCGTAGGTGAAGTGGCGGGCTCTATTACAGCCGATGTTCCCGGCTCACGAGGAGTAGGTGAAAGCACGGACTGCAAGGCCTTTACCAGTTTCAAGTGATCTTCTCCAATCGGCGAGCTATCACAACCTGTGTCACTTCCGCATTCGCTCCCATTGTCGCTCTCAACTGGAGACGATGCAGCGGACCGTGGTTCAGAGGAGTCTGGGCTTTTGCCCGTCTGTTCCAGGTCAGTCTCTGATAGGCTGTACCTTGAACTTGAACTTGCCTGCCTAGGCTTGGATGTAACTTTAGGTTTCTTTTCTATTTCTTTCTGACCTCCTTTCTTGCCGACTATGTTTATATATGCTTGCATATACTGTAATACAGGGGTCCCCAACCCCCAGTCCGCGGCCCACTACTGGGCCGCAGCCATCTGACAGCTGGGCCACGAGAGAACTGCCGGCAATGGAGACTCACTCAGACCTTTGCAGAACGCTTGGCGGGCGGGGCTTTGCAGCGGCGCAGAGAGAGGAGAGAGACCGAGGTAAGAGTATTACAACAAAGTATTTTTATGGTCCCAACAGTTTCCCCATATGACACGAGTCTATAGAAATCTTGTTACTACTAAGTACATTCAGCAGATACTTTCATTACAACGAAGTGACCTTGAAATCCTTGAATGAATCATCCATAGAACAGTTAGTTCTGTGGTTGCAGCTCAGTTGTACACATTCGCACAGCGATCCCCAAACAGAAACAATGTAAAAAAAACAATTCTTCAAACTTTCCTCGTACTGTTTTTTTTGCTGTTTTTGTTTTCTGTGGTTTTCAGTGATACCTTTTGCTTATTGCTTGTCAACATTTGAAAAACATCCATTGGAATTTAATTCATTGTCACCCTCCTATAGAAACGGCAGACACGTAAAAACGATAACAGTGTTAATGTTTGTGATGTGCAATCTGTTGGAATGACAAATGCAATGCATATGTCTTTGTTATATGCAAAAAAAAAAAAAAGAAAAATCACGGGTTGCAAACGTATGCGAACTGCTTAATAACTTCATAACAACAGAAATGTAAATCTATACTAATAAAAGGCAAAGCCCTCACTGACTGACTGACTGACTTACTCACTCACTCTTTTTAAGACTTATTGACTAAAACGGGCTTTCACAAAAAAAGTTAGGGCTTTGCTACAAGATACACCCTCCACAAGTTAAGGAAGTAAAAATAAAAGGTATATATTTGTGTTTTATTTAAACCTTTTAAGTTCGTATGCATAGCCCCATTGGGCTGTTTTAGTTTTTTTTTTTTTTCTTTCTTCAGTAATATTTAATCTCCTTAAAGAAAAACAACATATGCATTTACTTTTTTTGTATCTCTTTAGTAATATTTTAGTGTAAAAGGATAACCAGTATTTAAACCTTTTATGTTACTTTATAAAGTTATTTTACACAATGTTGAAAAATTAATAAGAAAGCTACATATTTTGGCAGCTGCTGCTTTAATTTTCAATGAAATGAAAAAAGCTCTCAAGAGAAAACCTCATTTATAAAGGTTTGCTGCAGATGACTTAACTGAAAATAAATGAATAGTTCCTATGTGTATAATACATATTTATCTATTTGACTTATGCCTTTATTCCAGCAACTTGCAACATCTGAGGTACAATTTGTTACAATACTTTTGTTTTTTGCAGCACAGGCAGGTGAAGTGACTTCCTCAGGGTCACACAGTGGTGTCAGTACCAGGATTTGAACTGACAAGCTCCGGGTTTGCTGAAATATTACTGAAGAAAAAAAACAAAAACGGGCAAATGGGGCTATGCATACAAATGTCCATCCATCCATTATCGACCCCCTATATCCTAAATACAGGAGCCAATCCCTGCCAACACAGGGCACAAGGCAGGAAACAAACCCCGGGCAAGGTGCCAGCCCACCGCAGGGCACACACAGCCACACACACCCACACACCAGGGACAATTTAGAATCGCCAATGCACCTAACCTGCATGTCTTTGGACTGTGGGAGGAAACCGGAGTACCCAGAGGAAACCCAGACAGACACACGGAGAACATTCAAACTCCACGCAGGGAAGCGAACCCGGGTCTCCTAACTGGCACCTTTCACTGCGCCACCATGCCGCCCACATACAAACTTAAAAGGTTTAAATAAAACAGAAATATATACCTTTATTTTTACTTCCTTAACTTGTGGAGGGTGTATCCTGTAGCAAAGCCCTAAGTTTTTTCATGAAAGCCCCTTTCAGTCAATAAGCCTTAAAAACTGGTGTAAAGCTAAACTTGCAGCACCACTATTCAATTACACTTGCCTAACGCCTCTCCTAAGGGGACATACTGTGGGATCTAGGCATCAGTCAAAGCACCAATCACAGGCCCGATTAGAAAGTGGGAAGCTGTGATTTGTCGTCGCCCTCCCATGTAACAATCACAGCCCGTGTTACAACGCACTATGTATATGTGTGTGTTTATGTATGCGTGTATATGTATGTGTGTGTGTATATATATATATATATGTGGATGTGTATATATATGTATATGTAGATATGTGTATATGTAGATATGTATATATATATATATATATGTTTACATAACCTCTTTAACACACTACTTCTCCGCTGCGAAGCGCGGGTATTCTGCTAGTTGTGTATAAAACTGCCCTACAAACCCGCCCCAAATCCTCAAACCCCCCCCATCCCCAGTCCCTGGAAAAATTTGCTTCTAGTAAAGTGATCCTTGTTGTCAAAAAGGTTGGGGACCACTGCTGTAATAGAACCCTCAGGTTGGATAAATACAGAATACCTCGGGAAAATAAGAAATAACACCATTGCTAACGCAGCTCAGCTTCAGACGTCCATCTCCCGCAACTGACGAGACCAAACTTTAGTGAAGAATGTTAATGATTGTAAAAATGATGGAACTGAGGTTTAACAAGTTGACATTTACTTTTAAATTGCTGCATATTTAAGTAAACCATAGTCATGCAACAGAAATACCACATTAAACCCATCTGGAAGCATACCAAACACAGCTGTTAGTGGATTAGGAGTGATTGTTGACAGCAAAGTTGTAAGAAAGGCATTTAAAAATTATGGACCACAATGATAATAATTTGGTGCATGATCAAAATGAAGTGCCTCCTACACTGGTTCCATATTCTGAGTGAATGAAAGACAATTGGGTTGTTAGCATATTGATGAAAACTTGCATTTACTGGGGCACAAAGCAAGAAATATAAAGAAATGTACGAAATTATTGAAAATAATCTGTACCATGTCTTAAATCTTTCAAATATTTTGTTCCTGTGGCTGCAAAATT
Organism: Erpetoichthys calabaricus; assembly: GCF_900747795.2. NCBI lineage: Eukaryota > Metazoa > Chordata > Cladistia > Polypteriformes > Polypteridae > Erpetoichthys > Erpetoichthys calabaricus. Next base: position 98,265,366 of record NC_041404.2, read on the forward strand.
AATCAGTACAAAAAACAATACAGATCCAGTTAGGTTTAATATTTAACATTTGAAAGATCAAATAATACTTAATAGTAATAACTTTGTACTATAGTCCTACCTTCTCAAAGTCAATCGATGTCATCCTAAGATTGGTTAAGGCATCGGGCTTGGGTAAAATAGATTTTAGCTCTTCCAACCTAGAATCATCTGAAAAATAAGTCCAGTTTCAGAAGAAATTAACAGTAGAAAACTCCAGGCCTGGAGGGCCACAGTGGCTACAGGTTTTCATTCTAACCCTTTTCCTAATCAGTGACCAGTTTTCACTGCTAATTCACTTTTTTTCCCCCTTCATTTTAATAGCCCTGTTAGAAGGATTCAGTCCTCTGAATTAATTTGTTTCCTCACTAAATGACAGCCAAACAGAAATGAGATGTGAAACGAGCCAACAGATGACCAGCTTAACCTGGGGCTTCAAACTCCAACCAGTTTCTTAATGAGAAGCCAATGCTTGCTTTTAATTAAACCCGCTATTTAATTATTCATTCTGCCACAGCAGACATTTCCAAAACTGATGATTTTATTTATTTTTTTTCTAAGGACACCATCAAGATGTTTTGTTGACCTGAGAGATCAGCCTTACTGAGACCTCCACCATTCTCTATTTTCAGATTCTGTGTGATGGGCACAGGTGAGCTGGTCATGTGGCCGCTTGTTTTGTATTTCATTATTGTTTGGCTGCTAATTAAGGAAAAAGAAACAACTAAGGGGCCTGAGTCAAGCTAATTAAAAGAAGTAATTAGCAGCAAAAACTAACCATCCAAACCAAGTTACAATTAAAGACATCTTAAAATGGAACAGTGGAATTTGTCATGCCAACATTATACTGAAACATAAAAGATTTACCACCATTTTCATATATACAATTGTTATGATGAAACTCAAAAAAATCCACACACACAATTGCATATAATACATTATTTTCATGCCACTTTATTTGGTCTCACAACCTATTGGGGGGGGGTGGCAAAGCACTATAGTTTATGAAAACTTATTTCATACGAATATTTTGTATTTGGGAAGAAAACTTTACAGCTTTCCTTATTATTGTCATTGCTGTGCAGCATCCATGAACATGAACTTCTAGGGCAAACAAACGGGCTGTAAAAGTTGCCACGTCCTCCCTATGTTATAAAAAACAAACAAACAAAAAAAAAACAACCTGGTCTTGACAGCCAGCTGAACTTAACAAAGATGTCGTCATTACTGAGCTACTGACTGCCATTTCAGGACAAGGTTTGCATGTTTCATAACATGCTTTAAGTATTTGTTTTGGCAGACCTGTTGCTTAACCTATTGCCTTTGAGAACATCAATTCTGATAGTAGTGATTGCTGTGCCCTCCATGTGGTGCCATTGAAGGGTAGTAAAAATCAAACCCTCAAAGTAAACTACTCTAGTCTGGACTTTAAATAACAAGGAGCAATGTCACTCATACAAACACACTGGAAGGGACTACTAAAACAAGATAATGATCGCAAACATACTGCTAAGGCAACACAGAAGTTTTTGAAAGCTAAAAAATTGAAGATACTTAAATGGACAAGCTAGTCACCCTGTTCAAATTCAACTGAGCATACCTCCCATATGCAGAAAAAACTTAAGGGGACAAGCCCCCGACACAAGCAGAGGATGAAAATGGCTGCATCAGAGACTTGGCAGAGCATCACCAGAGAAGATATTCAGCACCTGGTGTTGAATTGCAGACTTCAAGCAGTTGCAGGGATATGCAACAAAATACTAAATATGACTGCTTTAAATATACTCAACATTGCTAGGTCCCAAACATTACACTGCCTTTAAATGCGGACACCATGAATAAAAAGTGTTAATTTCTACAAGGTGAGACTGAAATGTATGCAAATGCCCTTAAATTATTATTATTTTAACTTTTATTGAATTTATTTAAAGCATGTAAAATTAAATAAAATCTAGTCAAACTTAAAACTAAATTCAATTCAGTATAGAGGGAAAGGAGTCTTTCTCCCCAATAAGTGCTTAAAATATTATTGATTAGATCCTGCCAAGTTTTAAAAAAGTTTTGAACAGAACCTGTAAGAGATTGGATTTTTTCCAATTTCAAACAGTTTAAAACATCAGTTACCCACAGACGTAACAGAGATGGGTTAGGATTCTTTCAATTGAGCAAGAGAAGTCTATGTGGACTTTAAGTCCATCTAGGAGTACAAAAAACACAGCTATTAATGGTTTAGGAGTGATTGTGACACCAAGGCAGTCTCATAGAAATTTAAATATTTTTGTCCAGAATGATGTTAATTTGGTACACACCCAAAAAATGTGGACTAGTGAAGCTGGAGCTTAAAGTGTGCAATGTGCACTTTAGTCAAGGCGGAATTTTTTGATTTGCAATTTAAAACTGAGGAGCAGAGGGGTAAAATCAAGGAAAAATGTCTTTGTCCCAAACATTATGGTTTTACATAAAATGTGGGCATGAATTGTAAATTGTAACTACAATTTATTATTTTCTTATTCTTCCCGTGTCCTCTTTGGGGTTCATTAGGTTTGAGAGTGGATTAGGAACGGAGTGTTAGTTTTAAAATTATTTTCTTTTCAATGTTGTTTATGGTTATAAATGTTAATTTCTGGGTTTATGAAAAACAATAGGCCAATATTAATAGTGTTATGTGCTCATAATTATAATAGTTTATTATTATATTAATACTTTGATATTCTAAAATTAGAAGTCTAATTAAAAACAAAAAACAAGAATGTTAGGTCTATTTCCACTTTTACTCAACTACAAATGCAAATAATTTTGTTGCCTCAACAAATACAGATACAAACAAATACTGGGTTCTCTACACATTTTCCATTGGTCCCAAGAACAACCTGAAATAATCAAATCATGGAGTCTAAACTTTAGCGCGGGAGTGCTGGTTGATATAAAATCCAATACGTTTTCCTCTTGTAATTTAACTAGTGGCAGATCTCTAATCTGACTAGTTTACTATATCTTATACCATAGATGTCTGATTTTATTGAGATTTGGTACTGGGTAGGTCACTGTCATATAGTCTTAAGGCAAGTAGCATATTCCCAATGTAAATACCAATTCACAGATATGTGAATCGCACATATGAAATAATGTTCAGGACAGTAATTATTTACAGTACATTCAAACACTGGATCCTCTTGTGCAAGCAGAGCAATGTCTTACACAAAGATGTCCACACCACTTTCATCATTCCTACAAGTCTGCCATATAGATACAAGGCAGGAAAGATACATGGATATGCAGAAATTCTATTATATCCTCACTTATCAATATGAATAAGGGGGATAAAACAGGCTTAATTAGATCTGAAAGGGTTCTATAATTTTTTAATGTGTGCGTTTGTGTGTGTAATACAATTTTTCTTTATATATAAATAAATAAATATATATAACTAATTTTGCAAAAAGGGAAAAGACCACCTGGTTTGGGATATTATGCATTTTGTAATGCATCTCTCAGTGTCTTTTAACAGGAAAGTTCTGTCCATGCTAGTTGTCATCCACTGACTTACAGGGCTTTACTTGCTTGCTTGAGTCCATTTCACGCCTTCCGGTCAATTGGTATACAGAAGGGCCTCTGGAGAAATGTCAGTGCAACTGATTTACTTTTTTGTTATGAGATGAAGTCCAAGCAGATCCTGGTACAAGCTGGAGTTTAGTTATTTTGGAATGCAAGTTGTTTTTTTTTTTTTTTTTTTTTTTTTTAAAATAGCTGGATGCCTGCATCTGCTTTCTTAATAGGCGTAGTGTGCCACAAAAGTCTAGCGAAATGTGCAATGTCCCCTTTGTCCTACAACACCCATCCTGCACTGCTTTTACTGGCTCCCTATGTCTTACAGGAGAGAGTATAAATTTCTAATCTAATTTTCTAATAACTTACAAAGCTTTACATTGCCTTTCACTGGACTACCTCAGTAACCTGCTTCATTACTATGCTTCTCAACACACACAAAGATCCACGGATTCTGGTAATCTCATTGTGTCCCAAACTAACCTGACAAAAGCCTTCGGCTCAGCACTACTCAGAATTGGGGACAACCTAAAGTAATCAGATCACCTGACTCAATTCATTATTTCAAAAAACAACTTAAAACTTGTTTGTTCAGAAAGACATTTAACTACCCCTTTCTTTCCGACCATTCTTTCAGTTTAACCTCTTTATACCACAAGTCATGTTATTTGTTCAGCGGTTTCTTGTAGTATTTGCATTTTTATATTTTATTGGAGTATTTTACTTTAGTGCTATATCCTTTATTTACTTTTACTGAGTATTTGATGCAGTTATTATTTGTATACAATGTTGTATATACCCAGTTGTTCTTTCTAAATTTCTGTAAAACATTTGGAACAGGGGATATATTAAAAACAAAGTTCTTCAGGAGGATAATATCACATTTCCAAATAGATTATTAAAAATTTAATCAACCTGTAAATGATTAACTCTCTGCGCTCCAATTTCTAGTTATCACTGGTGCACACTACTTATTTCTTATGAAAAAAAAACAAAACAAAAACTATTAACAGATCATTTGTCTACAAAGTACTAGATAGATAGATAGATAGATAGATAGATACTACACATAAAACGGAATAGTTTGCTGTCAAAATGGTGTATTGCTTGTGTCTGTACCCTATCTATTTGCCCACAAAGACAACTGAATTTAAGTATTTCAGTTTGGGAGCCATGCATTAAACCATTCCCCCAGCCACACCCGCACCCCTTTTGTAAATGTATAACTTTGGTCAGGCTCTGTTTGATGGGCAGGACTAAATAGAGGAGCATTTCAAATCCCAAACACTGCCAATCATTGTGTCCTATGAATCATGGTTCACAAGGCAACTTCAATATGAATGCTTCAAAGTTTGAGTTTGCTTGTACCCACTGGATTGCCTACTTGAAAATCAAAATGACTGCCTTATGTCCAATTGCATCTCTAAATTTTCCAGGTTCTGCCCATTCAAAGAAGGCACAGCTTTATCTTTACACCACCAAGATCTTACAAGAAATTCAAAGAAAACCAAAAGAAGGAAGCACATCTTTTGTTTACAAAATTCCACTGAGCCAGGCAGATAGAAAAGGAGTATTAATTTTAGGAACAATATTTTGACAAGAATAACATCCACAAAAAAAGCCCAAAAATGAACCAAAAAGCTTTAAGTATTATAATAAGAGAAAAAAAAAGTAATTGATCTGATGAAGATTTCTTCAGGTTTTGTATCTATGATGCTCTCAAGGGGTGTTCTACTTCTACAAGGGAAATTCTACCTTATTCCAGGATAATAGTGATGCAACTGAGGCATACATGCTTTTTCTTTCTTAATTTATAGTTAGCTGCTAATGCTCCGTATTTAGCACAAGTGTTTTTATTTTGAATATGTACGTATTTATTACTCGGAGCTCACATATCTTGTAAAATTATGCTTACACGAGTATGAATACAGTATCTCACAAAAGTGAGTACACTCCTCACATTTTTGTAAATATTTTATTATATCTTTTCATGGGACAACACTGAAGATGACACTTTGATACAATGTAAAGTAGTCAGTGTACAGCTTGTATAACAGTGTAAATTTGCTGTCCCCTCACACAGCCATTAATGTCTAAACCGATGGAAACAAAAGTAAGTACACCCCTAAGTGAAAAATGTCCAAATTGTGCCCAATTGGCCATTTTCCCTCCCTGGTGTCATGTGACTCATTAGTGTTACAAGGTCTCAGTTGTGAATGGGGAGCAGGCATGTTAAATTTGGTGTTATCGCTCTCACACTGGTCACTGGAAGTTGAACATGGCACCTCATGGCAAAGAACTCTCTGAGGATCTGAAAAAAAGAATTGTTGCTCTACATAAAAATGGCCTAGGCTATAAGAAGATTGCCAACATCCTGAAACTGAGCTGTAGCACGGTGGCCAAGACCATACTGCGGTTTAACAGGTCAGGTTCCACTCAGAACAGGCCCCGCCGTGGTCGACCAAAGAAGCTAAGTACACGTGCTCAGCGTCATATCCAGGGGTTGCTTTTTGAAAATAGACATACAGTGCATCCAGAAAGTATTCAAAGCGCATCACTTTTTCCACATTTTGTTATGTTACAGCCTTATTCCAAAATGGATTAATTTTTTTCCTCAGAATTCTACACACAACACCCCATATAATGACAACGTGAAAAAAGTTTACTTGAGATTTTTGCAAATTTAATAAAAATAAAAAAAATTGAGAAAGCACATGTACATAAGTATTCACAGCCTTTGCCATGAAGCTCAAAATTGAGCTCAGGTGCATCCTAATTCCTCTGATCATCCTTGAGATGTTTCTGCAGCTTAATTGGAGGCCACCTGCGGTAAATTCAGTTGATTGGACATGATTTGGAAAGGCACACACCTGTCTATATAAGGTCCCACAGTTGACAGTTCATGTCAGAGCACAAATCAAGCATGAAGTCAAAGGAATTGCCTGTAGACCTCCGAGACAGGATCGTCTCGGGGCACAAATCTGGGGAAGGTTACAGAAAAATGTCTGCTGCTTTGAAGGTCCCAATGAGCACAGTGACCTCCATCATCCGTAAGTGGAAGAAGTTCGAAACCACCAGGACTCTTCCTAGAGCTGGCCGGCCATCTAAACTGAGCAATCGGGGGAGAAGGACCTTAGTCAGGGAGGTGACCAAGAACCCGATGGTCACTCTGTGGAGAGAGGAGAACCTTGCAGAAGGACAACCATCTCTGCAGCAATCCACCAATCAGGCCTGTATGGTAGAGTGGCCAGACGGAAGCCACTCCTTAGTAAAAGGCACATGGCAGCCCGCCTGGAGTTTGGCAAAATGCACCTGAAGGACTCTCAGACCATGAGAAAGAAAATTCTCTGTTGTCTGATGAGACAAAGATTGAACTCTTTGGTGTGAATGCCAGGCGTCACGTTTGCAGGAAACCAGGCACCGCTCATCACTAGGCCAATACCATCCCTACAGTGAAGCATGGTGGTGGCAGCATCATGCATTGGGGATGTTTTTCAGCGGCAGGGGCTGGGAGACTAGTCAGGATAAAGGGAAAGATGACTGCAGCAATGTACAGAGACATCCTGGATGAAAACCTGCTCCAGAGCGCTCTTGACCTCAGACTGGGGCGACGGTTCATCTTTCAGCAGAACAACGACCCTAAGCACACAGCCAAGATATCAAAGGAGTGGCTTCAGGACAACTCTGTGAATGTCCTTGAGGTGTATCGACAAAATATTGCGCACAGTCTGTGAATACTTATGTACATGTGATTTCTCAGTTTTTTTATTTTTAATAAATTTGCAAAAAACCTCAAGTAAACTTTTTTCACGTTGTCATTATGGGGTGTTGTGTGTAGAATTCTGAGGAAAAAAATAAATTTAATCCATTTTGGAATAAGGCTGTAACATAACAAAATGTGGAAAAAGTCATGCACTGTGAATACTTTCCGGATGCACCGTATGAGTACTGCCAGCATTGCTGCAGAGGCTGAAGGGGTGGGGGGTCAGCTCGTCAGTGCTCAGACCATATGTCGTACACTGCATCAAATTAGTCTGCATGGCTGTCGTTCCAGAAGGAAACCTCTTCTAAAGATGATGCACAAGAAAGCTCGCAAACAGTTTGCTGAAGACAAGCAGACCAAGGATATGGATTACTGGAACCATGTCCTGTGGTCTGATGAGACCAAGATAAACTTATTTGGTTCAGATGGTGTCAAGCGTGTGTGGCGGCAACCAGGTGAGGAGTACAAAGACAAGTGTCTTGCCTACAGTCAAGCATGGTAGTGGGAGTGTCATGGTTTGGGGCTGCATGAGTGCTGCTGGCACTGGGGAGCTACAGTTCATTGAGGGGACCATGAATGCCAACATGTACTGTGACATACTGAAGCACAGCATGATCCCCTCCCTTCAGAAACTGGGCCACAGGGCAGTATTCCAACATGATAAACGACCCCAAACATACCTCCAAGACGACCACTGCCTTGCTAAAGAAACTGAGGGTAAAGGTGCTGGACTGGCTAAGCATGTCTCCAGACATGAACCCTATTGAGCATCTGTAGGGCATCCTCAAACAGAAGGTGGAGGAGCGCAAGGTCTCTAACATCCACCAGCTCTGTGATGTCATGGAGGAGTGGAAGAGGATTCCAGTGGCAACCTGTGAAGCTCTAGTGAACTCCATGCCCAAGAGAGTTAAGGCAGTGCTGGAAAATAATGGTGGCCACACAAAATATTGACACTTTGGGCACAATTTGGGCATTTTTCACTTAGGGGTGTACTCACTATTGTTGCCAATGGTTTAGACATTAATGGCTATGCGTTGAGTTATTTTGAGGGGACCGCAAATTTACACTGTTATACAAGCTGTACAGTGACAACTTTACATTGTATCAAAGTGTCATATCTTCAGTGTTGTCCCATGAAAAGATATAATAAAATATTAACAAAAATGTGAGGGGTGTACTCACTTTGAGATACTGTACATACAGTGGTGTGAAAAACTATTTGCCCCCTTCCTGATTTCTTATTCTTTTGCATGTTTGTCACACAAAATGTTTCTGATCATCAAACACATTTAACCATTAGTCAAATATAACACAAGTAAACACAAAATGCAGTTTGTAAATGGTGGTTTTTATTATTTAGGGAGAAAAAAAAATCCAAACCTACATGGCCCTGTGTGAAAAAGTAATTGCCCCCTGAACCTAATAACTGGTTGGGCCACCCTTAGCAGCAATAACTGCAATCAAGCGTTTGTGATAACTTGCAATGAGTCTTTTACAGCGCTCTGGAGGAATTTTGCCCCACTCATCTTTGCAAAATTGTTGTAATTCAGCTTTATTTGAGGGTTTTCTAGCATGAACCGCCTTTTTAAGGTCATGCCATAGCATCTCAATTGGATTCAGGTCAGGACTTTGACTAGGCCACTCCAAAGTCTTCATTTTGTTTTTCTTCAGCCATTCAGAGGTGGATTTGCTGGTGTGTTTTGGGTCATTGTCCTGTTGCAGCACCCAAGATCGCTTCAGCTTGAGTTGACGAACAGATGGCCGGACATTCTCCTTCAGGATTTTTTGGTAGACAGTAGAATTCATGGTTCCATCTATCACAGCAAGCCTTCCAGGTCCTGAAGCAGCAAAACAACCCCAGACCGTCACACTACCACCACCATATTTTACTGTTGGTATGATGTTCTTTTTCTGAAATGCTGTGTTCCTTTTACGCCAGATGTAACGGGACATTTGCCTTCCAAAAAGTTCAACTTTTGTCTCATCAGTCCACAAGGTATTTTCCCAAAAGTCTTGGCAATCATTGAGATGTTTCTTAGCAAAATTGAGACGAGCCCTGATGTTCTTTTTGCTTAACAGTGGTTTGCGTCTTGGACATCTGCCATGCAGGCCGTTTTTGCCCAGTCTCTTTCTTATGGTGGAGTCGTGAACACTGACCTTAATTGAGGCAAGTGAGGCCTGCAGTTCTTTAGACGTTGTCCTGGGGTCTTTTGTGACCTCTCGGATGAGTCGTCTCTGCGCTCTTGGGGTAATTTTGGTCGGCCGGCCACTCCTGGGAAGGTTCACCACTGTTCCATGTTTTTGCCATTTGTGGATAATGGCTCTCACTGTGGTTCGCTGGAGTCCCAAAGCTTTAGAAATGGCTTTATAACCTTTACCAGACTGATAGATCTCAATTACTTCTGTTCTCATTTGTTCCTGAATTTCTTTGGATCTTGGCATGATGTCTAGCTTTTGAGGTGCTTTTGGTCTACTTCTCTGTGTCAGGCAGCTCCTATTTAAGCGATTTCTTGATTGAAACAGGTGTGGCAGTAATCAGACCTGGGGGTGGCTACGGAAACTGAACTCAGGTGTGATACACCACAGTTAGGTTATTTTTTAACAAGGGGGCAATTACTTTTTCACACAGGGCCATGTAGGTTTGGATTTTTTTTCTCCCTAAATAATAAAAACCATCATTTAAAAACTGCATTTTGTGTTTACTTGTGTTATATTTGACTAATGGTTAAATGTGTTTGATGATCAGAAACATTTTGTGTGACAAACATGCAAAAGAATAAGAAATCAGGAAGGGGGCAAATAGTTTTTCACACCACTGTATATACTGCTCAAAAAATTAAAGGGACACTTATTAATCAGAGTATAGCATCAAGTCAATGAAGCTTCTGGGATATTGATCCGGTCAGTTAAGTAGCAGAGAGGGTTGTTAATCAATTTCAGCTACTTTGGTGTTAATGAAATTAACAACATTTGCACTAGAGGGGCAATTATTGTTTACTGATTTTTCACTAGTTTTGCATTTGGCTATGTTCAGTGTCACTACCGGTAGCATGAGGTGATACCTGGACCCTACAGAGGTTGCACAAGTAGTCTAACTTCTCCAGGATGGCACATCAATACGTGTCATTGCCAGAAGGTTTTCTGTGTCTCCCAGCACAGTCTCAAGGGCATGGAGAAGATTCCAGGAGACAGGCAGTTACTCTAGGAGAGCTGGACGGGGTTGAAGAAGGTCCTTAACCCATAAGCAGGACCGGCATCTGCTCCTTTGGGAAAGGAGGAACAGGATGAGCACTGACAGAGCCCTAACAAAATGACCTCCAGCAGGCCACTGGTGTGAATGTGTCTGACCAAACAATTAGAAACAGACTTTATGAGGGTGGTTTATGATGGGCCCTGTGCTTACTGCCCGGCACCGAGGAGCTTGACTGGCATTTGCCAAAGAATACCACAATTGGCAGGTCCACCACTGGCGCCCTGTGCTTTTCACAGATGAGAGCAGGTTCACCCTGAACACATGTGACAGATGTGAAATGGTCTGGAGAATCCGTGGAGAACATTATGCTGCCTGTAAAATCATTCAACATGACCGATTTGGTGGTGGGTCAGTGATGACCTGGGGAGGCATATCCACGGAGGGACACACAGACATCTACAGGCTAGACAACAGCACCTTGACTGCTATAAGGTATCGGGATAAAATCCATGAACCCGTTGTCAGACCATAACGCTGGTGCAGTGGGTCCTGGGTTCCTCCTGGTGTACGACAATGCCCGGCCTCATGTGGCAAATGTATGCAGGGAGTTCCTGGAGGGTGAAGGAATTGATACCATTGACTGGCCCCCATGCTTAAGTGACCTAAATCCAATAGAACACCTCTGGGACATTATACTTCAGTTCATCCAACGCTGCCAGGTTGCACCTCAGAGAGTCCAGGAGCTCAGTGATGCCCTGGTCCAGATCTGGGAGGAGATCCCTCAGGACACCATTCATTATCTCATTAGGAGCATGCCCCGACATTGTTAGATATGCATACAAGCAGAAGGGTTCCATATAAGCTACTGAGTACGATTTTGAGTTGCTGTAATGAAATTTTGGTAAAATGGACTAGCCTGCCACATCATTTTTTCACTTTGATTTTTGGGGTGTCTTTGAATTCAGCTCTCTGTAGGCTGGTAATTTTCAGTTTCATCAAAGGATGTGGCATCCTTTCATTCCTAACACATTACCCAGTCCATATCAGTACAGATATCCAGCATGATTTTTTCCCCCATTGGGATCTGATGTGTTTTCAAAGTGTTCCTTAAATTTTTTTGAGCAGCTCATATATATATTCTTCATCAGATTCATAAAACTATTTTGAATTGAAAATAGTTCTTTATAACTTTTTATAATTTGGAGTGAGTAAAATTAGGTTTTGCACAACTGGTTTCATAATAAAGTATAATGACCTTTATTATATAAATAAAAAAAAACCTCAATGTTTGTTCTTCCCACAGCATTAATTTTTATTATTTCCAATATTCCTGAACTTATAACACTACAAGGAAAATACTAAATTATGATTATGAATGATGCCATTTCTGCTGTTTAATTTATGCACAGAGTATAATTCCTTCTTCCGTTATATATTCTGAAAGCACAAGTTCTGGTCTTCACATAGATATGCAGAATATATGCTTTTCAGTAAGCAAGTTCTTTATATGGTGATTTATTTGAAAACAGTAAAGGCGGTGGAAGAAAAACTTTTTTACTGCTTTGAAAGTAAAATTCTACAAATTGTTTGCTAGCATTTCACAACTGTTTTTTCCAGTTCTTCCTAGCCATCTGGATATGCATTACTTGTGGCGTTGGGAAGTATATTCCAAGAATGAATGTTACTTTTTTAAAGTGCATTTTTTGGTTTAAAAAAAAAAAAAAAAAAAAAAAAAAAAAAGGTCGGATTTTGCAATTTTTTTGTGCTGTAGTTTCTCCTCACAGGATAGTTTCTTCACCAGACGTATAAATTCTAAAACAGCAATGCTTGGCCTTTACTTGGACATATGTTGGCATTTATCTGAACATAGCAAAAAGCTGAAAAGTGATTTTTGTTTTTTAACTTGGAAACAATGAAAATAGACAGCCATTGAAATAAGATTTATTTGGTGATTGCTTATACATTGTGTATCACTTTTATGGCGTTGAGACGGTTATTCCAACATTTATACTAATAGGAGTAGTATTCAAAGGTTATTGTTTGATAAAAACATGATTGGCTTTTTACTATCATTTATACACAAACATAATTCCTTATAAAGAGGCAAATATTCTGAAAGAGAAATGCCTGTTCATTTTGATATGTAAAACATGTATATTAAGTATAAAGAATTTGTGGCCAGTTAAATCAAAGTAACAGAAAATGGCCAAAACAGAGGCACAGTTAAACGTGTAAGAGAATACATGTTTTATGCTGTAAAGCACCAAGTATGCTGAAAAACTAATTCGCGCAAATGAAAAGAATGACACAAAACTGTAGCAGCTGTCACTTTCACTTGCCATATTGAAAGAGTCAAAAGAAAATTTCTACATTTACTGCTCCTCAACATCCTTTGAGATATTATCAGTGTGACTAGTGGAAAATTTTACAATAGGCGTACTATAGGTTATTACATTTTAAATTACCAGTGAACACTCCAACTGAATTACACACTAGAAGAAACTCTCCAGAAGAACAAAAAAATACTCTCTTGTAGCAATCATTTGTATGTTGAGATTTTATGTTAAGTCATTTGCTGCAGAGAAATGTTTTCCTGCTGGACCCCCAGAAAAATCTTGCTGATATAATTTTAGTGCTACAGAAATGAAAAGGCAGCACATGAATAAGATGTGGGATTACAATATTTGAGCCTTTAAAAGCGCCTTTATAATTTTACTTGTTGCATAAGTATGATTTTTTTTTTTAAAACTAGTTTTTTGAGTTACAGCTAGCCACACCTAACATTAGGCCAGATACTGTACGCAGATTACTTTGTACCAGCTGGATGGGACTGCTGAAAAGCACCAGAAACAAACAAAACTAGTTTAATACTATCATTTTTAATAATCAAAATGGAGAAAAAAATAATTTGGAAGTTGTTTACTTTGTTGCTGATGTGAAAGATAACCACCTACCTCAGGTATCACTCATGCATTTTTGATAAGGAATAAATTAGGCTAACATTCACACACACAAGTTACAAATGTATGTGGGGAGTTACTTTTTCAGAATTTTCTATCAAATGAAACAATCTCTGAAAAAGATTTTCCTCAATTGATGCAGCATTGATTGAGACAAATACACTGGCAGGACTCACCCTAATTTGTGTCAGAATCATGGGAACAAGATTAAAAACTTAAAATACAATGTCTTGCACTGCCTTCTATCTTGTTGATAGTTTGCAAATTTGTTGACGTTTTTGCAAATTTATTAAAAATAAAAAAACTGAGAAATCACATGTACATAAGTATTCACAGCCTTTGCTCAATACGTTGTCGATGCACCTTTGGCAGCAATTACAGGCTCAAGTCTTTTTGAATATGATGCCACAAGTTTGGCATACCTATCCTTTGCCAGTTTTGCCCATTCCTCTTTGCAGCACCTCTCAAGCTTCATCAGGTTGGATGGGAAGTGTCGGTGCACAGCCATTTTAAGATCTCTCTAGAGATGTTCAATCGGATTCAAGTCTGGGCTCTGGCTGGGCCACTCAAGGACATTCACAGAGTTGTTCTGAAGCCACTCCTTTGATATCTTGGCTGTGTGCTTAGGGTCGTTGTCCTGCTGAAAGATGAACCGTCGTCTCAGTCTGAGGTCAAGAGCGCTCTGGAGCAGGTTCTCATCCAGGATGTCTCTGTACATTGCTGCAGTCATCTTTCCCTTTATCCTGACTAGTCTCCCAGTCCCTGCCGCTGAAAAACATCCCCACAGCATGATGCTGCCACCACCATGCTTCACTGTAGGGATGGTATTGGCCTGGTGATGAGCGGTGCCTGGTTTCCTCCAAACGTGACGCCTGGCATTCACACCAAAGAGTTCAATCTTTATCTCATCAGACCAGAGAATTTTCTTTCTCATGGTCTGAGAGTCCTTCAGGTGCCTTTTGGCAAACACCAGGCGGGCTGCCATGTGCCTTTTACTAAGGAGTGGCTTCCGTCTGGCCACTCTACCATACTAGGGCCTTCATCAATAAACAACATTTTTTCAAGACGGATGTCACGTGCAGTGCCACCGTTAATGTTCATAGTGGATACCGATTTGTAGGATCTAATGTAGTTGATAAAGATTTCACTTTCAGGTACATCGTCAGTTATAAGCCTCTGTAGATATTCAGTATATGAATGTAAAGAAGGCAGTCCAATTTGACCCTTTTGACAACAACGTGTAAATGTATAACTTGTATTTCCAGTTGTTTCTTCAGGGAAGTGAACTGAATGACAATGATTGCAAATGACATTCATTAATCTGAATGAATTTTACTGGTGTATGTTTTTCTTGTGCCGTTTGAGAGGCGCGTTGTTGCATGTGTAGTATTTGGGACGTGTTGTTTTGGAGCTGTAATCGATTTGCCTGTGCTGGGTGAGAAGCCCGTTGTAGCCTTCGCTGCCATTAACGTATGTCTGAGACGGGAGGTGTTTCGTTTTGAATCCGTGCCTGTTGCGATGCAGCACTTTGATTGATAGTTTGCGTCATGTGGATCTAGGATGTAGATTTGTGCATATTTGCATGTTGATTTGTTTCAGGGTGCACTGTTCCAATGCGATGCAGTATTTGTGCACATATGCGAAAGTAGTATGGGCCATTGCCTTTTGGTGGCCTGATATTTACTCCGGTATATGCAAAAGCAAATGAACCATTGTAGGATCTAATGCAGTTCATAAAGTTTTTACTTTTAGGTACATCGTTAGTTAGAAGCTTTAGTTGAGCTTTGCGTTTTTGGAGTCGAGACATTTTTTCTTTTAGAAATATGGATAAGTAATAAGGAGTATTGCACTCACTGTTAATATGGAGCCTTTTCTGCGGTTGAACGGTTAATAGTGCCTTATTGTAATGAGATCCACCTATGCTGCATAGCCGTCTATTTTGTTGTTTCTTTCGTTTTCGTGTGTTTGTTCCTGTTATCCTTTCCTTTTCGTTTTGTACCCGTGACCGTGTATTCATGACTTGTTTCTTTCTCAGCATGCGAAATATGGATAAGTAATAAGAAGGATCGCAGTCACTGTTAATATGTTTCTTTTTCTGTAGTTGAACGGTTAATAGTGCTTTATTGTAAGGAGATCTACCAATGCTGACACCTATGCTGTCTAGTGTGAAGGTGTTGATGTTCACTTTAGAATATGTGGCTTTGGGTGTCACTTCTTATGGATGTGTGTGTGTGTGTGGGGGTGGGGGTTGAGGATTGTTGTCGCGCGAGCGTCTTCTTTCTTTTTGTGTTCCTGTGTCTTGTTGAATCCCCCTCTTTGTGTGTGTCCTGTCCCTTGCTTGAAGGGTCTGTGGGGTGGTTTTGTGTTCTTTTTTTTGTGTTCCATGGGCTTGTTGAATCCCCCTCTTGGTGTGTGTCCCGTCCGGTGCCTGTAGGGGGGGGGGGGGGCCTTGCTGTTGTGCGCGAGCCTCTTTTTTTTTTTTTTGGGTCTAGTTTCGTGTGCAATGTGTTTCGTGCTTTGCTTGCGTTTGAATACTTTTTTATGTGCCGTTTCCTTTTTTCGGTGCTCTTTGCGCCTCATTTCTCAATTTTTCCTGTGCTCACTCCTTTTTTCTGTGGTCTTGTCTGCCTCTCGCGGCCCCTCATCCGCCTCTCTCGCCCTCTTCTATCCGCCTTTCTCGGCTCCTCAGCCGACCCTCGCGGACTCTTTTTGCGCCTGCGCAGTACGTCTTTTTGCAGCTACGGCCCATTGCCGGATGTGCCTGCGTCCATCATCCGGTTTAGCATTCTCGGTTAGTAATATGGATAATTTGGAATTCATTGTTCCACCAATGAAGGCAAGCCGTCCTGGCCCAGATGCAGCAAAACAGGCCTAAACCATGATAATACCACTACCATGTTTCACAGATGGGATAAGGTTCTTATGCTGGAATGCAGTGTTTTCCTTTCTCCAAACATAACGCTTTTCATTTAAACCAAAAAGTTCTATTTTGGTCTCATCCATCTACAAAACATTCTTCCGATAGCCTTCTGGTTTGTCTACGTGATCTTTAGCAAACTGCAGATGAGCAGCAATGCTTTTTTTGGAGAGCAGTGGCTTTCTCCTTGCAACCCTGCCATGCACACCATTGTTGTTCAGTGTTCTCCTGATGGTGGACTAATGAACATGAACATTAGCCAATGTGAGAGAGGCCTTCAGTTGCTTAGAAGTTACCCTGGGGTCCTTTGTGACCTCGCCGACTATTAATAGCCTTGCTCTTGGAGTGATCTTTTTTGGTCGGCCACTCCTGGGGAGGGTAACGATGGTCTTGAATTTCCTCCATTTGTACACAATCTGTCGGACTGTGGATTGGTGGAGTCCAAACTCTTTACAGATGGTTTTGTAACCTTTTCCAGCCTGATGAGCATCAACAACTCTTTTTCTGAGGTCCTCAGAAATCTCTTTTGTTCGGGCCATGATACACTTCCACAAACGTGTTGTGAAGAGCAGACTTTGACAGATCCCTGTTCTTTAAATAACACAGGGTGCCCACTCACACCTGATTGTCATCCCACTGATTGAAAACACCGGACTCTAATTTCACCTTCAAACTAACTGCTAATCCTAGAGGTTCACATACTTTTGCCACTCACAAATATGTAATATTCGATCATTTTCCTCAATAAATAAATGACCAAGTATAATATTTTTGTCTCATTTGTTTAACTGGTTTCTCTTTATCTACTTTTAGGACTTGAGTGAAACTGATGATGTTTTAGGTCATATTTATGCATAAATATAGAAAATTCTAAAGGGTTCACAAACTTTCAAGCACAACTGTATATATATAATATTCTATTGATAAAACCGATTTTATTGCTTGAAAAAATACATCACAAGGCTGCACCCCTTCCAAGACTGTTACTTGCATAGCCTATGAAAGATTATTATGCTACATGACAACTGGATTAAGTGGGATCCAAAAACGAATAGATACTGTGGTTGGCAAAGGGGTAAAGATGTTAGTGCTACTACTGCATCACGTGTCCAGAGGCTTGGGTTTGAACCCTAGGTCCAGTCACTGCTTCTGTGAAGTTAGCACATTCTCCCGGGATCTACATGGGTTTTCTTCACAAATCTTAAAAATGGAAGTAAGGCAGTAATAGTAACTACTACATTACCAATTTGCTCCCTAGAACACTGTAACAGAAAATTAAAATTTGCACTTCAGTGGACTGCAGATCTAATATAAAATCAAACCAACTTAGCTAACATTCATCTTAAAAAGGAAACTAGCACTGTTATGAAATATTTCTTTGGTACAGCTGCCATGTACTATACATCTAAAAAATGAAAATGCAAACATCTCTTACCAATTGAAGCATTAGCACTTTGCAAATCTTGGTCTGATACATGAATGGTGACTCCTGACTTTGGAATAAACTGTGGCACTTTAACACACTCCAGGATCTTGATAACTGTAACCCTGTCTGTGGAACCTTTTATACCATATGTCTGGGCAAATAAATTGGCTGCTGCAATAATATAGTCCATATGCAAGGCCTATAACAACAAGAAAAGTTGTTTTAAATTATTAAGCAGTGGAATATTCTTTAACAATAAAATGAAAAGATAAATAGAGAAGGGGCCACTTACATTACTGGTGCTGAAATCCAGTGGATGGGGACACCTCTTTGGTCCTGACCAAAAAGGAGCTCCTGAGCTTGTTTTCTGTTAAAGCAGAGAAAATGAAAACCTTAAAAGGACCACTCTTTCAATACAAACTTAAGCTGATGAAAATGTCATGAGTTGTTACTCTTTACTAAATTACTTATTTCAACTTCTACTAAACACAAACAAGACTTCTTCAAATAATATTCCTTTTATGTCTTAATTACCTTATAATTTTAGGTCACATCTTATTTTGCTACCAGGTTTGCATCCTATGTACTAACTGAATGGAATTTGTATGTTCTTCCCATGTTTGTATGGGTTCCATCCCACGATCCAAAGACATGTAGGTTAGGTGGTCTGGCAATGCTACATATATCTGTGTGTGTGTGTGTGTTTACTCTGTGATGCACTGGCAACCTGTCCAGGTTTTGCTATAGCCATGTACCTGATGACTGAAGGGATAGGCTCCAGCGGCCTTGTGATCCTGCCCTGGGTAAGGGGAATTAAAAAAAAATGGATGGATGGATTTTATTATGCTTTTACCAGCTCTTAACCAAAAAAAAAAAAAAATCTCATACACATAGATATTTTGGAAAGTGTTAGATAAAAAAAATGTACCACTGCATAACTAACTGCCAAGTCAGAACTTCTCTCCCTTTTAAGTCAATCTGGTGTGTACTAAAACCATAGTGTGTATATGTATTTCTGTATCCGTTTATGTATTTATTTATAGAGCTTCTTTAAAAAGCCAATTTTCCCCTGGGGGAAAAAAGTTCTATCTACAATGATTGGGTCAAAATGGTAGAATATTCCAATTTATGTTTTGCAATATTTCAAATATTGTTATGTTTCTTTCTGAAATACACTGCTAGTCAAAAGTTTGGAGACATACAAAAATTTATGTCCTTGATAAAAATGCACATGTTTTCAAAATCAAGACACCATTAAATCGATTTAAAAATAGAGCAAATACAATACTAGACAGACAGAGCTTTATTTATTCCCATGGGAAATTTGGCAATTCATCATTTCAAGCAGTAATAACCATCAGAAACACTAATAATGTCTTGAGTATATTTTAATACCAATTTAATGGCATCTTAATTAAAAAAATAATCAATTTCTATCAAAAACATGAAAATTCTAGTTGTGTCCAAACTTGACTATTAGTATCCACATTACTAACCGAGAATGGTAGACCAGATGGACGCAGGGACATCCGGCCATGGGCCGCAGCCGCAAAAAGACATACTGCACAGGCGCCCCAAGAAATGAGGCGCCGCGAGAGGCGGCCGCGACCACAGAAAAAAGGACTGATCACAGAAAAAAGGACTCAAAGAAATGAGGCCCCGCGACCACAGAAAAAAGGAGTCAGCACAGAAAAAAGGAGTGAAACGCCGGCGACGCACAAAGCGCCGCACCAAACCCATTGCACACAAAACAAAAGAAGCCGCTCGCGCCCCACAAATCCCACACCCACCTTCAAGCACCCCCCCCCCCCACAAGCAATGGACGGGACACACACAAAGAGGACGATTCAACAAGCCCCTGGCACACAAAAAAAACGAACCCACAAACCCCCCCCCTACAAGCAACGGACGGGACACACACAAAGAGGACGATTCAACAAGCCCCTGGCACACAATAAGAAAGAAGACGCTTGCGCCCCACCACTCCCCCCCCCCAGACGCCGGCAAAGCACACAGCGCCGCACGAATCCCATTGCACACGAAACGGGACGCACACAAAGAGGAGGATTCAACAAGTTCCTACCACACCAAAAAAAAGAAGCCGTGACCGCCACACCAAGCCCATTAGATACGAAACGGGACAGACTACGGACATGGCACACGAAACGTTCACAACAATGACGATTCAGACCCACAAACACACTAACATCAATAAGAAGTGACACCCAAAGCCCCATTTCTAAAGGAACCGTCCGTATTAAACATACGTCATCTCAATACCTTCACACAATGCAGCATAGGTGGATCTCCTTACAATAAAGCACTATTAACCGTTCAACTGCAGAAAAGGCTCCATATTAACAGTGAGTGCGATCCTCCTTATTACTTATCCATATTTCTCACACTGGAGAACAAACAAGTCATGAAAAAACGCTCACGGGTACAAAACGATACGGCTCGGATAACGGAACCAAACACACGAACCCGCATGAAAAAACAAAATACACGGCGGCGCATACAACGCGCTTCTGAAACTCCGGGAGAAAAAATTTCTCGGCTCCAAAAACGCAAAGCTCAACTAACCCCGTTACAGAGACGAGCCCAAATGGACCGACACAATCAACGTAGACGCATACAGCGCACGTCTCAAAGTGCTGCATTGAAACAGGCACGAGTTCAAACCGAAAGACCTCGCGTCTCAGACATACAAAAACGGGAGCGAAGAGACAGCATAAATGAACGCAGACGTCTACAACGCGCATGTGAACTGCCGGAAAACAAGCAAGCAAGGCTCCAAAAACAGAAAGCTCAACTGACCGACATACAAAAACGGACAAGGCTCGATACAAACAATGCACGACGTAGACTGAAGCGGACTTTTCGCACAGCACAGGCGAATCGATTACACCTCCAAAATAGCGCGTCCCAAATACTGGACATGCATCAACGCACCTCTCAAACGCCACAAGCAAAACATGCCCGTCGCGGACATCAACGCCAGACACCTGATAAACGCTTGCACCACTTAGCTGACAACGCATTCAACAATGAGTCCACTATTGAGGAAAATTCATTGGGATTAATGAATGTCATTTGCAATCATTGTCATTCACTTAACTTCCCTGAAGAAACAACTGGCAATACAAGTAATGAATTTACACGTTGTTGTCAAAAGGGTCAGATTAGACTGCCTCCTTTACATTCATATCCTGAATATCTACAGAAGCTTCTAACTAACGATGTACCTGAAAGTAAAAACTTTATGAACTGCATTAGATCCTACAATAGTTCATTTGCTTTTGCATCTACCGGAGTAAATATCAGGCCACCAAAAGGCAATGGCCCATACTGCTTTCGCATATGTGGACAAATATTGCATCGCATTGGAACAGTGCACCCTGAAACAAATCAACAACGCAAATATGCACAAAGATATTATTACAATTCCCCAATCCTTTATCTGCGACGACTTAGTTACAGAGATATTTGGAACAGCAATCTCATTAGACCAAATACCCCTTTTAACACAACGCACTATATTATGTCCAAAAAATATTAATGTTGATCACATTAATAACCAGGTCATTTCATTACTTCCTGGAGAGGCACGGCTCTTTCTAAGCTCTGACAAAGTTGACTCTGATGACGACAATGAACATCTGAATTTCCCCTTAGAATATTTGAACACTATTAACCCAGCCGGATCACCACAACACAATCTTAGCCTTAAAAACGGAACAATAATCATGCTATTAAGAAACCTTAACACTAAACAGGGTTTATGCAATGGCACATAGTCGTCAACACCATGACACACAATGTTATTCAAGCAACAGTTCTTACAGGATCACATGCTAACAATACTGTTCTCATTCCTAGAATTGACCTTACGAGTTCTGACCTAGAATTACCTTTTACATTGAAACGCAGACAGTTCCCCATTAAACCTGCATTTGCCATGACCATCAACAAATCACAAGGACAAACCATGGACAAGGTTGGCATCTACCTCTCTGAACCCGTTTTTGGACATGGACAACTTTATGTTGCCTTCTCACGTGTTCGACGTTCATCTGACGTTAAAGTTATAAATGCTCCATGCCAAGGAAGACTCATTCAAGGACAGGACACCATCTTTACTACTAATGTTGTATACAAAGAAATATTCCAATAAACCATTACTCTGTGCCAAACACTGTATTGTTTGCTTTCTATATGCATCATCCACACCTTCACACTATTCTATATCTCATTCATACATGTCACTCTTTGTCATGCCCCAACGCCAGGGGTTGGCGAGCGAAGCGAGCAGGGGGCAGAGCCCCCTAGTATGTTACTGTTTCATCAGTCTCTTTTTATTTGACTGAAAATGAATCTATCAGTCCAAGATATTAAAAAAAATATCCATAGGTTACTAAGTACATTTTGAGGAAAGATTGAAGGAGTTGAACCTTTTCAGTTTAAACAAATGATTAAGGCTGGTAGAACACCAGTGGAAATCTAGTTAAACGGGTCAAATTTAACAACTGCAGTTGCTGAATCATGTTACCTTGAGGATGTCGTAATAAAGTCATATGAAAAAGTTTGGGAACCCCTCTTAATTCTTTGAATTTTTGTTTATCATTGGCTGAGCTTTCAAAGTAGCAACTTCCTTTTAATATATGACATACCTTATGGAAACAATAGCATTTTCAGTAGTGACATTAAGTTTATTGGATTAACAGAAAATATGCAATATGCATCATAACAAAATTAGACAAGTGCATAAATTTGGGCACCCCAACAGAGACATTACATCAATACTTATATTTGCAAAAGGAGGCTCAACTAACAGCCTCTAGACGCCTCCTATAGCCTTTTCTGATTGTCTGGATTGAGGTATTTTTGACCATTCTTCCATACAAAGTCTCCCCAGTTCAGTTAAATTTGATGGCTGGCGAGCATGGACAGCTTGCTGCAAATCATCCCAGATTTTCGATGATATTCAAGTCAGGGGACTGTGATGGCCATTCCAGGACATTGTACGTCTCCCTCTGCATGAATGCCTTTGTAAATTTCAAACTGTGTTTTGGGTCATTGTCTTGTTGGAATATCCAACACCTGCGTAACTTTAACTTTGTGACTGATGTTTGAACATTATCCTTAAGAATTTGTTGATATTGGGTTGAATTTAACCGACCCTCAACTTTAACAAGGGCCCCAGTCCCTGAACTAGCCACACAGCTCCACACCATAATGGAACCTCCACCAAATTTAACAGTAGGTAGCAGGTGTTTTTCTTGGAATGCGGTGTTCTTCCACCATGCAAAGCACATTTTATTATGAACAAATGACAATTTTTCTCTCATCAGTCCAAAGCACTTTGTTCCAAAATGAATCTGGCTTGTCTAAATGAGCATTTGCATACAACAAGCGACTGTTTGTGGCGTGAGTACAGAAAGGGCTTCTTTCTCATCATCCTGCCATACAGATGTTCTTTGTGCAAATTGCGATGAACTGTAGAACGATGTACAGATACACCATCTGCAGCAAGATATTTTTGCAGGTCTTTGGAAGTGATCTGTGGGTTGTCTGTAGCCATTCTCACAATCCTGCGCATATGCTGCTCCTATATTTTTCTTGGCCTGCCAGACCTGGGTTTAACAGCAACAGTGCCTATGGCCTTCCATTTCCTGATTGTATCCCTTACAGTTGAAACTGACAGTTTAAACCTCTGAGATAGCTTTTTGTAGCCTTCCCCTAAACCATAATACTGAACAATCTTTGTTTTCAGATCTTTTGAGAGTTGCTTTGAGGATCCTATGCTGTCACTCTTCAGAGGAGAGTCAAAGGGAAGCACAACTTGCAACTGACCACCTTAAATACCTTTTCTCGTGATTGGACACACCTGTCTATGAAGATCCAACCAATTTGCTGTTGCAAGTAGTATTGAGCAGTTACATGCATTCCAATAAGCAAAATTACAAGGGTACCCAAATTTTTGCACAGCCAGTTTTTCACATTTGATTTAATTTCATATAACTAAATACTGCTTCACTAAAAATCTTTGTTCATAAAACACCCCAGTACTCAGATGCTCCTAGGAAATGAAAGACATACCACTTTTTGTTTAAAGTAGAGTCAATTATTATGCAGGCTGAGAGGGGTTCCCAAACTTTTTCATATGACTATATAACTGGCGTTCGAAGGCATTGACTGATTATATGACTGTCTCACCAGTTTTCAGCAAAGTTTCATATTTTCAAAGTATTACAAGTTTGTCACATTCTGACAGCCCAAGGTCCTGTACAAATGCTTTCTGGATATGGGGAGCTTAGACTCAGTCTTGGCCACATCTTTTTTCCACCTTTATCTATTCAGTTGTGGTATAAAAAAAAAAAAAAAAGACATCGGACAGACAAACAGCTTTTCTGTTTGGCAGTCCCAAACACCCATTTTGCATTCCTTCCTTGTGGTACTTGTGTATAAGTAGTCCCTGGTTGTCAGCTCTTGTACACGAGCTGCCCCTATCAATCCAAAGAAAAAAAAAATCAGCCCTGTTTAAGATAGAGTCATAAAGGACATTAAAATACATGACTGGTGATATGGGAGTGTGCTGCAACTGTTCTCAACCCAGAAAAATTATATCGATGAAGGCTACAGCTGAATATTGTTGGAATATGCAGTAGAAATCAAACATGTTAAATAAAGAAATAAAGTTCCCTCTGCTATAGGACAAGTCTGAACGCTTCCTCTTCAGCATGGTGCAGCAAGAGTAAACAAGGATGCAATGAACAGTTTTCCTCCTGCCTGATTACATACTCAGAGGTTATATCAGACTTGTCCTACTGTAGTAGAGGACAAGTTTCTTTCTTTAATTAAAATGTTTGATTTTCTATTGGCAAAAGGTCTCAGCCAAAAGTAATGCTATAAATTAGCAAGGTGAAAGTCCTGTTAAGATAAGGAATTGATCATTAGAATAGGGTATATTTATTTATTTATAAAGCACTTTAAAAACAACATCAAGGCTGACCAAAGTGCTGTACAATAAAACCCAACATATCAGACACACAATAACCAAAGGGTAAAAGAAACACAAATGCATAAGAGCTGAAGAAATTCATAATAAAAAGTACACAAATAGTCAACATATTGTACTGGGTTAAAGGCCAGGGAGTAAAAGTGTGTTTTTTTAAAATCGAATTTAAAGACAGCAAGTGAAGGAGCCTGCCTAACGTGCAACTGCAAATCGTTCCAGAGTTTTGGAATACGTAAAAGCATCTGGTCTGCTGACCTGAGAGAGCAAGATGTTACATAAGGGGGCAGCAGTTCCAACAAATAAAATGGGGCACAACCATTAAAGGATTTAAAAACAAATACAAGGATCTTAAAATGGATTTGAAAACTAACTGGAAGCCAGTGAAGGGAAGCCAAAATTTGGGTAACATGCTCATGCTTGCTTGCACCAGTTAAAAATCGAGCAGCGGCATTTTGCCACTGGGGTTAACTCTTGGAGACTTCTTGTCAAGTGACTCTTGGAGTCGGTTCAAGTAGTTTTAAGTGGAGAGTGCTTCATGCACATACTAGGACTGGTAGGACAGCACAAGCCCAGTAAATATGTGAATAGTTTGCAACCAGTGGGACTTGAAGGACAGGCCATAGGATGGCATAAGGCCACAGGTAGAATAGATAAGCGAAGTGTGATTTAAGGTCATTAGTTTTAGTTTAATGGTTTAAGTGGGGTTGTAGGACAGCTTAAGCCCACAGGTAGAATAGTATAGGCTTTACCTAGAAAGGTATGTGTTAATTTCATTAATAGTAAAATAACTGCATAAGGAAATATAACTGGTCCATGTATAAAGAAACTGTTCTATCTTCTAAGACATCATGTTAAGAGATATTAATAGATGTGTTTCAACATAATTTTTGCTGATCTAAGTGAATTTGAAACAAGTTAAGGGACTTTATGTGGGAAGGGGAAAAATATATTCTATATGAATGACCCTGCCAGCTTTAGACAAAGTAAAATATAAATTTCTTTTGTAAATGATGTAATAAACTCTAAGATTGTACATATATGAACAATATCTGTAATTGGGAAAGGGAATGTGGAGCCTAACTGTTCTAGTTAATTTTGATTCCATTTCTAGTTTAATTAGGAATTTACCAGTCCACAGTGTGCAATTCTTCCTTGACTTCTACTTGCTGTTGACTGAGAGATGTTCTCAGGAGGACAATGGTGTTATATTACCATCTATTAGAAAAGAGGGCCAGAATGCCTTCCCAGGATCCAGTTCAAGACTTAAATAAGAAAGGGAAGTAAAATCCTTTCCAAATTTTCTTTCATTTCTATAGGAACCTCCAACGAATATGGATCTTTAACTAATATCCTCCAAGTCACTTTGCTTTCTTTTTTCTTATGTTTGCCACACCTGGATGTACTTTATGTGTGTTCTCTATAATATTTGTCTCTTATCAGTTCTAACATTAATGGGACTGGATTCACCCCACATTCAATCTAAGGGGAGAAAAGTTGGTTTTAAGATTATACTCACAACAGCAAATATGTGCCAATAGTTTGACTATTTTGAGACAACTGAGGATTTACTTTTACCGTTAAAACTAAGATATAGATATAAGCAGAGACTGGATAAAATGACCATCGGTTTTACTGCTAGCATTATAATTGATACAGGGTACCCCCAATGTAACAGGCCTAACAACTCATGAGATATTAGCTTTGGGATCCATAAGTACCTTTCAGCAATTACAGATGTAGTACTGCAATACTGACTAACATCGAGCAAAACTTTTAAGTGTTTGTACGAACAGGTAGAAACTGTTTTTCCTAGCACATCTGAAATAACAACACTTGAATCTGAAAATGGAGATTGGGCTGCAGTAACAGTCTCCAGACGAACAAATCGTCTGACTACCAAGGGGAAACCAGCCTTGCCAGAGGACGATTAAGCCACATATAAGACCATCGACCAAATGACTACAAGTCAATGTACAATCCAAGGGATCACAGGTCCCTGTTGCTAAAAACTCAACTGTGTTGGTGATAGTTGATGCTGAGAGATCACTGTAGGTCCAGCATCATAAAGGGCAGCCTGCATGGCAACCAAACCAGAGCCCTATTCATCAAATCAAGACTTTTATGTATTGATATCGATTGCTTTGGGGTACTACAACCCAAGACCTGACTTTCATATTAAATTTCCACTACAGAAGAAATTTTGTCACAATCTAATATCTGTTTTTCTGTATCAACATCTTACAAAGAGAATTTTAATTGTAAAGTGATTGCTGATAGAGGAGGAAACATCATTTACCTGCAGGCACAGCAAGGCGAATGAGCTCTTTTCATAAGTAACATGGATTGATTGAATATTTGTAACTACTGTTTTATTAACACTAGAATCCCTGATACCTACAAAAAACAGTCATAATTCTGGGCGACCTTAAATTCCTTCGCACCTCTCCCTTAGCATCTTTTATTTTGCAAATGTGTCTATCAGCACAAGCAGCCTGCTATCTCATTCCCCCACCGCTGTAGCTCAAGTCTGTTTATCTGGGTGTGAGGTGCCTAAAAAATATATTGTTATTAGGAACACATGCATTTCATGTGTGTTCCGTGCCTACAAAGATCTGGGTAAATGTAGGATGACAGGAAATGCAAGGCAAGAAATGTTGAAC
This sequence comes from Erpetoichthys calabaricus, assembly GCF_900747795.2. NCBI lineage: Eukaryota > Metazoa > Chordata > Cladistia > Polypteriformes > Polypteridae > Erpetoichthys > Erpetoichthys calabaricus. Next base: position 98,292,867 of record NC_041404.2, read on the forward strand.
ACATGGCTAAAACAAACTTTTTTCATGTTACAGTACTAATGACAAAATTTTGACATGAAGTGTATAATGTGAAGTCCAAATATAAAATAAACACTTTCACAAAAAGGTACATGTATAACAAAACAAGTTCACTTTTATTCAAGAATAAAACTAAAGAAAATTAAATTGGGTTAGGGTATGATGCTGACATGACCACCTGGGTGGTGTAGTGGTAAGAACTGCTGACTCATAATCAAAAGGTTGTGGGGTCTATTCTGGGCCCTTCCTAGATTTACCATTTTGCTCTTACTGGTACTATTATAGAATAAAAAAATAAATTTGATTTGAGTCTGTATCAGCCGGTGTAAATTTATGGCACTTGTAAAGGTTAGTGTTTTTTCTTTTATTCAGTTTTATTCTCTCAGTCACGTTCATGCTTTCCCACAATCTGACACTGCTGTTTTCAAATAAACATGTGCTATAACACCTGCATCAATAGACAGTTCAGTGCGCAAGCAACTCTCCACGCTAGTGTTTAGATCTGGTAGCGCCTTTGTCCAGTCTGATAGTGGTCATGGGACACTGTATCTTTGATTGCCGGTACAACAAATAGTTCTGAGTAGGCATCAAGCACAGCAGCAACTGTCACCGCTGCTCTTGTGAAAAGAATTGAAATAAATGGAAAGATTGGGAGAGGCAAATTCATTTAATCACATGAATGTCACTGAGAGAATAAAACTGAATAATAAAAAAAGCGCTAACTTTTACAAGTAGCCAAAATTTACATCGAGTTTTACAGACTCAAATTAAATGTACGTTTTTATTATTATTACAGTAATAACAGCAGCTCACTACTCAGAACGCGGAGTGCCTGGACTCGAATAGGCAACCTTTTAACTATGAGGCAGCAGTTCTTACCTCTGCACCATCTAAGAATACATATCAGCTTTCTGTCGATTAACATTCAAGTGTTTGTTTGATATTTGGACTAAAGTCTTCACACATTATACACCTCATGTTATTATTAGTTTAACATGGAAAAAGTTTCTGCTTTAGCTATGTGTTCAACATTTCTTGCCTCACATTTCCTGTCATCCTACATTTACCCAGATCATCGTGGACATGGAACACACATGAAATGCATGTGTTCCAAATAACGATATACTGTATGATTTACCCTATACAACTCCAGGCACCTCACACGCAGATGAACAGCGTTGGAGATGGGGTAATGGGATGGGATAGTAGGCTGCTTGCTACTTGTGCTGATCAACATATTTACTAAAGAAAAAATGCTGATGGAGAGGTGCGAAAGAATTTAAGGTGGCCCAGGATTACAAGTTTTTTTGAAGACTTCAGGGATTCTAGTGTTAAAACCAATCTGAAAAGTTGAGGCTATTTATTTTTTGTTTAATATGTCTCCAGAAATTAAATCTGTGCCACGTATAACTGAAAAAAAAAACATACAAATCAATTACATTATGTAATGTAGTAGTCTAAAAGGCCAGGCCTTAAAACATGTCAGGCAAAAAGTTAAATAAAAGTCATCCTGATTACCAATGACTAATCTCTGAATTCAACCAAGAAGTGTTGGTAATTGTAGTCTATGGTCCCATTCACCCAATGTTTATGGAAAAATGGTGCCCACTGATGATTAAACAAAGATATCAGGTGTTATTTTCAATGGCAAAATGAAATGATTGAACCAAACTGATTATCTAAAACAGAAATGGATGTAAAAGGAATCAAAGCAAGTGAAGGACAACCAAACTAAAAAGGCGAGGGTGAATAAAATTTGATCTCATACCAGTTTTACCTTCATATCATCAGCTGGCTGTGATACCCACCTTTGCCCGGGAAATTTCACAAGACAATGGGCAGCAGTTATTGTGCCATTAATCAGGTGTACCAGAAGTACTACGTAACTACGTATTTTTCTGTATACAATATTTGTAATTTTTTTAAAGCAAAAGCTGATAGTATTTGCAGGGAGTGTGTTGTGGTGGTCAAAGCTTTGAACCTTGGACTTCATATCCTAAGGCTGTGGATTCAAATCCTGCTACTGACACTGTGTGGCCATGAGCAAATCAGTTCACCTGCCAGTGCTCCAATTTCAAAAAAATAAAAAAAATGTAACCAACTGCATCTGAAATGTTGTAAGCCACCTTAGATAAAGGCATTGGTCAAATAACAAGCAATAATAATTATTAGGTCACTGAAGCCACTTCAAGAACACATTCTCGCCATTAGATCATTTCCTGCTGTTTTTCATTGTGACTTGGCTTTTGTTGATGGTCACTGCAAAACACAATTTTACAGGAAAGTGTATTCTTTTTTAATCGAATTGGGTCATGAGTTGGAATAATGTGAAATTCAAGTATATATTGCAGTGAATCACTGTAGTGGGCATAAGGAAATTAATACAGCATAGAGAGTTATTGTAGTCTGTGCCAATAGCCTGTGTATTGTAAATCAAAACACTGGAAAACTAATGAGCTCAGAACTAGCAATATTAAGTAATATTTAAGGGGAAGACCGCTACCACTAGTGCACGCTGCAAATGTCTCTGTAACCTGCTCCTATGTCCTGGAGCACATTATTAGTGTGTCTGCCCCCCATTTTGCAGTTTCATTTGCTTACATAGTTCACTCAAGTACAGCATTTCTTCTTCGAACTTGGCCAGACTTTTTTCCATTTCATAACATGATGACGTCTATTTTGCCCCTTCTTCAGTACACCGCCCAACCTATTGGCTAGTGGTAATATTCGTGTGGCATGTCAGTTACTTCTGCTCCGCTTTTGTTTACATAAAACCCCTTCTCAACGCAGACTATACATGTAGTACTGTATACAAGTACATTTATTGACAATTAAAAAAAACATGCCAGTTAAATTTTTCTGCAAAGTGCCTAATAAGACTGTACATAATCTGGAAGCTTAGCATAAAATTTTATTGTGGTGACTCTGGAATATACAAGCATGCAAGCCTTGTTAAAGCCCTGGATAAAACTGTACACAAATAGTGTACTGACATTGCATACAGAAAATATTAACAAAAAATGCATATTTGGGAACCCATCTTAGCCCAGGATGGAGGTGAACAGCTGTAGACATTGCGGCAAAACTAAATTTTCTTACATTTTATAGATGTGTAACATATATACGCACAGTATTTTTCTAATGCAAAAGTAATGTTAACTACACCACATAAATTAACTTTATTTTTCATCTTTGAAATGACTCATTACATACTGAGTAGTATGGAAGACAAGTTCTGCAACTCTTCAAGCCACAACTTATGTAAACAATATTTTTTAGGTCTTTTCATGAATTTTACAAATACAATATATTTTCTTATAGAGTTAACCACTAGCTGAATAACATTTAAAAGTGGTTAGGTTTAACCCATCAACAGAGGGAGCCCAAGCTAACTTGCCTTCCACTGTCCAATAAGAAAGTCTAATATGAAATGGTTTTGAATACCTGCAGATGTGCTAACATACTACCCCCTATGTCATGGGTTTCTACAGTAGTGGCTTAAATGCTTTTGATCACTGGTGCTGACAACAAGATTGTGGTCTTTTTTTTATTGTTATTTTTGAGATCTAATAGCCAATTCTGAGAATGAGAACATAAAGGATGACATATGAAAAAAAAATGTCAAGGGTGATTCTCCTCATTGTGATTTTTAAAGGAGATTCACTAGCACTGAATGAGAAGTACTGCATAGTTTAAGAAATCTGATGTTGCAAAAACATGACACAAAATTGGAAACGAATGAAATACAACCAATCACGCAAATATGATAGGCTTCTTTTAGAGAAATAAAGGAAATCGGAGAGCAGAAAAATGATTTTATATGGAGACAATAACCTGCATATGATGACATAAGAAAATAGTCCAGTTTGTTTAGGTATGTATAGAAAACAAAACAGCAGCAAATGAACAAACAATACTGGTTCTTTTACTTAAAGAATTCAAATGCTCTTCAGAGTGGGGAGGAAAATGTCAAGGGCAAACCACTTTAATCAGCAGGGCTTATTCGATTTTTTAATCGTTTCAATTAATATTAGTTATCAAAATGCTTTCCATAATTCTGCGACTGAAGCAATGGGATAATTAACTTTTAATACATATTTATTATCCTACTAATAATGTTACAAGGTTCATTTTTTAAAAAACAAATACCTGATCTGGTGGAAAGTTATGCAGAAGCTGACGAATGTTATTGTTATACTGGCACTGCCAGTGATTCCTGGCCCAGGCAACGCAGTCCTCCCAATTCTTGGGACAATCATTGACCAGACTCTTATAAACTGCCTCCAGTACTTCAAGAGGCTGTGCTCCAGGCAACTTCAAGGTGCGTTCTAAGAATTTCGGGTCTCTGTGACAAAGAACAGAGGATTGTTACATGACATAACACAAACATCAAAATTCATACTGGTAAGTCAAACTAATCAGTCTAAAAATGGTTACTTAAGGATAATACTAATGTAATTTTCCACTTTAAATCCTTTCAAGTTTCTGAAATCTAAAAGGAATAAAATATGATGAGAAATACACATTTAATTTGTATGTTGCTATAAAAAGTGAAAAATGACACTTAACACAAGTTACATACTGCCAATGTATGACCTGAAACCACATACAACTGACATCACATTTTAAAGAAAATTATGGCTGGAGACAAATTAAACGGTGATTTATTATATATTTGGTGATAACGGTGACATATATATATATATATATATATATATTTAAAAATAATGCAGACTGTAACAATCTTGCAGTCTTGTATGTATATTATCATCTCAGAACATTTCTGGTGTGCTCCGTAAAAGCAACCAGCAGTTTAATCATGAAAATTCCATAGTATTATTTGTTTGTCATTTAATGTTTGTTTTTGTTAACTATATTTTCATCTTGCATCATTCTTATTGTAACAATGTTGTAGTGGTAATAGAATTAAATCAACCTAATAATAATATTAATATAATTGACTTTTTTTTACATTGTCAAAAATTCTGCATGTAAAAACTTATTACACCACCATAAAAAAAAAAAATCTGTCATGCTTTACGTGAGTTTCATTGACTTTTATAGCACCACTGTGAGTGTGGGACGTGACTGGTGTGTTAATAAATGACAAAACGATTGCATAATGAAGGGATTGTGTTAAAAAATGCTTTAGTTGCCTCACATTTTTATGCAATCGTTTTGTTCATCCCACTGAATTAAAGCTGAAAGTCTGCACTTCAACTGCATCCAAGTTGTTTCATTTAAAATTCATTGTGGTAATGTACAGAACCAAAATTAGAAAAAAGTTGTGTTTGTCCAAATATTTATGGACCTAACTATATGCTCCACTGGTCTGCAGAATGCTTGTACATCTGGTTCTGTTATCGGTATCTCAGATCACAAGCTGATTGAATTTACTTTTGCTTATCCCCTGCCTAAAATAAGTCCAAAATCTAAAATAACATCATAATATCAAGGATATAGATCAGTTATCCTTTTCTACGTCTCTTGGTGCTTCCTGTCTCCATGATGTTTCTGGGTTGTCTTTCCCTATGAAGATTTTAGATCACAAATTTTGGATCATTATGCACCTATTAAATCCTTGAGTGTTCCTACTACCCGGACCTCTCCATGGTTTACAACAGAATTGCATACCATGAAACAAACTGGTCATTGCTTGGAAAGGCTCTGGAAGAAGACTGGTCTGGCTGTTCACGTCCTGGCTTACACTGAACACCAGAAGGAATACAGATGTGCCTTATCGACTGCACATTCAAAATACTATTCTACCCTCATTGACTTTGGTACTGGTCGACCTAGATCTCTTTTTAATACAATTAACAGACTGTTAACCTGCCGTTAAAAATCCTTATTCCTCTGTTGAGCACCGTAATCTATTTTTGGACTATTTTCAGTCAATAATTATGACCACATATCAAGGTTTCTCTACCAACCATTCGACCATTTCTACTTCTAAATCTTTAGTTTATTTATCTAAAGTTAACCCCACTACATCAACTTGTATTGCCACTTAGACCCTGCCCCTATATTACTGATTATGGCTTGTACTGAAACTTTCCGCTCCCATTTCTCACTTTATCAACCCACACCTGTGTTGCTCCCAGCAATTTAAAAACTGGTGCTGTAACTCCTGTTTTAAAAAAAAACTGGCTTAGATCTGTTACAGATAAAATTTTAATGCCCAACCTCTAATCTTCCATTTATGGTTAAGAAAGACCCTGCCCCTACATTACTGATTATGGCTTGTACTGAAACTTTCCGCTCCCATTTCTCACTTTATCAACCCACACCTGTGTTGCTCCCAGCAATTTAAAAACTGGTGCTGTAACTCCCGTTTTAAAAAAAACTGGCTTAGATCTGTTACAGATAAAATTTTAATGCCCAACCTCTAATCTTCCATTTATGGTTAAGAAAAGGTTGCTGCTCAATGATTATTTAAACTTGCATGAGTTGCTTGAGCCTTTTCATTCTGGATTCAGAGCCCTAAAAAAAGCACTGAAACGGCTTTACTTAAGGTAACCAATGACTTACTTATAACTGCAGATTCTGGGATGGCCACTATTCTAGTTCTCCTTGACTTAAGCGCAGCATTTGATACCATGACATTTTCCTGTCCCGACTTTCAGCTATTGGTATCTCTGGTGCTCCACTTTCTTGGTTCACATCATACCTCAGTGATCGCAAGCATTATGTCTTCATTAGGGAACACAAATCTTCTACTACTTCACTCACACAAAGTATCCCTCAAGAGTCGGTTCTAGGTCCAATTCTCCTTAATATCTATACGCTCCAATTAGGTGAGATTATTCGTCGGTATGGTCTAAGATTCCACTGCTATGCTGATGACACACAACTTTATATAAGCATTGATGTAAATGCAACATCTTCACCAGTTGCACTGAATTTTTTACAACTTAATCCTGATAAAACAGAATGTGTTTATTGAATTTATTGAATGGCATAGCATTTTTCGGATCTTGCTTGTACTCTGCTCTGCCTGCATTTTCAGTAACATGCACCGTAACACCGCTCTGTCTGCATTTTCAGTATCATGCACCATAATGCGGAGTACAGGCAAGATCTGGCATCGTGTTTTCAAATAATGATGTGCGTATGCGAGAGTGGGAGAGACGGATTTAATCTCATTCAAGTGGTTACTGGAATATAAGAAACACTTTCGCAAAGCTATAACGAAACAAGTGTGCTTTTATTCATGAATAAAGCTGAATAACAAAAAATTCAAGTGACAACAAGATACTAAGAAGACATGATTCACCACCGTTTGTGTGTCTGGTTCTACCCCTTCAGTGATATCTTTTACAGTTTGAAAAAACTACACCAGCTGTTACAGACTGAAATCAAAGACTTCTTTTTGGCGCATACACTGTCAGCATGGCGCTGTCAGATCTAAACATTAGAGTGGCAAATTGCTGAAGTGACTATAGCTGCAGGTGGAAGTCCCATCTTACTTATGGTGCCAAGCAGAGTTGCGCTGCGTTACAGCAGTCTATTAGCCGGCAAAAGCTCTGTGAAGAAGCTGTCTGTTGCTACAGTACTGATTGAATAAAACTCAATAATAAAAAAACAAGTGCTAACTTTTACAAGTATCCAAAATTTACACCGGTGGTTCAGACTCAAATCAAATGTTATGTTTTTATTATATTGTAGAAAATAATAATAATAGCAGCTTACTACTCAAAACACAGAGCGCCCAGTCTCAAACCCGGGACCTTCGGGTTACAATGCAGCAGTTCTTACCTCTACACCACTCAAGAATACTTGCAAACACCCTTTCGATTGACAGCTTAAGATTTTAACTCATTGACAGCCACAAGTAAATCGAATGCTTTTTTTTCCCCCTTTGGTTATATTCTTGAAAAAAAAAAACTAAATGTTTATTTGATATTTGGACTAAAGTCTTCACACATTATACACTTCTCGTCATTATTAGAATAAAATGGAAAATGTTTCTGCTTTAGGTACAAGTGCATCCGGAAAGTATTCACAGCGCATCACTTTTTCCACATTTTGTCATGTTACAGCCTTATTCCAAAATGGATTAATTTTTTTCCTCAGAATTCTACACACAACACCCCATAATGACAACGTGAAAAAAGTTTACTAGAGGTTTTTGCAAATTTATTAAAAATAAAAAAACTGAGAAATCACATGTACATAAGTACTCACAGCCTTTGCTCAATACTTTTGTCAATGCACCTTTGGCAGCAATTACAGCCTCAAGTCTTTTTGAATATGATGCCAGAAGCTTGGCACACCTATCCTTGGCCAGTTTCGCCCATTCCTCTTTGCAGCACCTCTCAAGCTCCATCAGGTTGGATGGGAAGCGTCGGTGCACAGCCATTTTAAGATCTCTCCAGAGATGCTCAATCGGATTCAAGCCTGGGCTCTGGCTGGGCCACTCAAGGACATTCACAGAGTTGTCCTGAAGCCACTCCTTTGATATCTTGGCTGTGTGCTTAGGGTTGTTGTCCTGCTGACAGATGAACCATCGCCCCGGTCTGAGGTCAAGAGCGCTCTGGAGCAGGTTTTCATCCAGGATGTCTCTATACATTGCTGAAGTCATCTTTCCCTTTATCCTGACTAGCCTCCCAGTCCCTGCCGCTGAAAAACATCCCCACAGCATGATGCTGCCACCACCATGCTTCACTGTAGGGATGGTATTGGCCTGGTGATGAGCGGTGCCTGGTTTCCTCCTAACGTGACGCCTGGCATTCACACCGAAGAGTTCAATCTTTGTCTCATCAGACAACTGAGAATTTTCTTTCTCATGGTCTGAAAGTCCTTCAGGTGCTTTTTGGCAAACTCCAGGCGGGCTGCCATGTGCCTTTTACTAAGGAGTGGCTTCCGTCTGGCCACTCTACCATACAGGCCTGATTGGTAGATTGCTGCAGAGATGGTTGTCCTTCTGGAAGGTTCTCCTCTTTCCACAGAGGACCTCTGGAGCTCTGACAGAGTGACCATGGGGTTCTTGGTTACCTCCCTGACTAAGGCCCTTCTCCCCTGATCGCTCAGTTTAGATGGCCGGCCAGCTCTAGGAAGAGTCCTGGTGGTTTCGAACTTCTTCCACTTACAGATGATGGAGGCCACTGTGCTCATTGGGACCTTCAAAGCAGCAGAAATTTTTCTCTAACCTTCCCCAGATTTGTGTCTCGAGACAATCCTGTTTCGGAGGTCTACAGACAATTCCTATGACTTCATGCTTGGTTTGTGCTCTGACATGAGCTGTCAATTGTGGAATCTTATATAGACAGGTGTGCGCCTTTCCAAATCATGTCCAATCAACTGAATTTACCACAGGTGGACTCCAATTAAGCTGCAAAAACGTCTCAAGGACGATCAGGGGAATCAGGATGCACCTGAGCTCAATTTTGAGCTTCATAGCAAAGGCTGTGAATACTTATGTACATGTGCTTTCTCAATTTTTTTATTTTTAATAAATTTGCAAAAATCTCAAGTAAACTTTTTTCACATTGTCATTATGGGGTGTTGTGTGTAGAATTCTGAGGAAAAAAATGAATTTAATCCATTTTGGAATAAGGCTATAACATAACAAAATGTGGAAAAAGTGATGCGCTGTGAATACTTTCCGGATGCACTTTATGTGTTTGTGACACCCCATGTAGTGGGAATTATGGACACCAGCCTACACTCTAGGTGTCTAGTATGTGGGACCGAGCGTGACCAGGAGGATAGTGTAAGACAGGGAGACACGAACACAAAAAGGGTTGGATTTTTGAAAAATAAGTGAGGTTTTACTTACAGGTGCACTTAACAAAAATAATGTCCTGCGGAATTTATATATTAATACACAGTCCAATACTGCAAAAGACACACAAAAACAATAAGTAAATGAAGCTCAAAAATAGTGACTATATGCAAAAATAAACAGTGCACCAAAACCCATAACCCAAATAAATACCTCCACCAAAATTACTCCAGAGATATTTATACATGAACAAATATTTACAAAAACAAGGCACAAGCCGTAATGCTTGGTAAATTCAAGAACTATTCTACCGAGTACCTTTCTCCAAGATGATCTAGTCAGAAAGGAACCAACCTCTAGGGCCACGAGTCCCTTTTATATTTGGCGCCCTTGTGCCGACCAATTAAGCTGTCCTACGTCATCTCTCTACAACCACGCGATGACGACAACGCATCTGCGAGAAGTGGCGTCTCCTGCCCTGCAAAATACTATAATAGTTCAAGCAGCCGGCGCATGCGCGCATAGCTGTGCCGGCTTTTGAGACGCAAACTGCGCTTCTGCCTTAAGTTAACGTAAGCATTTAAATTTTCATGTCCTTCCCCTGAGCTACTGCCCAGACAACTACACACATGAGATCCCTTTTCTAAACCACGGTAAACTAATACTACAACGCTTCACACTTTTTTACTCCTTTAGTGTTATGGGGTCGTGGGAGGCACATGCAGGACTGGAGGACTGACAATGCTATCCCGGCTGGTTAATGGCAAGGCTATCTCTCCATTCTACACGAGACCTACCGCGACACTCTCCAAAAGGCTCTAATAAGGTCAGTGAAGATGTCTATCTGCATTCTATAAAAAGGAAAAAGGCAAGTTTCCTTTCTTTATACTTTAACTTTTTATTACAAACAAATGCCTCTCAACCCTGCAGCGGACACTTGACAAATTTTATTTAATTACAGGTAATGCCAGTAAGGCACATTACCACAGTGTTCAGCATTTTCGTAGGCTTTAGGAATTCTAATGTTAAGGACAGTAAGTATCCAGGATAAAGGATATTTCGAAATACCAGTATTCAGTGGTAAACTCTCTCCCCATAACAGTAAAATTACCCTAAAATCTCAAAAAAAGCTTAGACAGATTTGATTTAAATCTGGAGACTTTATAGAGAGAGGAAAAAAAAAAAAAAAAAAAAAAAAAAAACTTAGGTGACACTTTTTTTTTTGTTTCTCAATATGAGCTGGTAATAAAAACTGCAGCAACTGGGTATTCTTAGGCAGTGCATCTTTTTTTTGCTTCATCTCTGACTACGCAGAGAAATGGGGCATGCAGTTGAAGCAAGTTTCCACTAAGTAAAACAGGGCCAGGGCGGCACAGTGGCGCAGTGGGTAGCGCTGCTGCCTCGCAGTTGGGAGATCTGGGGACCTGGGTTCAATTCCCGGGTCCTCCCTGCGTGGAGTTTGCATGTTCTCCCCGTGTCTGCGTGGGTTTCCTCCCACATTCCAAAGACATGCAGGTTAGGTGGATTGGCGATTCTAAATTGGCCCTAGTGTGTGCTTGGTGTGTGGGTGTGTTTGTGTGTGTCCTGCGGTGGGTTGGCACCCTACCCAGGATTGTTTCCTGCCTTGTGCCCTGTGTTGGCTGGGATTGGCTCCAGCAGACCCCCGTGACCCTGTGTTTGAATTCAGCGGGTTGGAAAATGGATGGATGGAAAACAGGGCCACTGTACAAGCTGAGGCTGTTAGTTACGCACAGAATGGGAATGAGCAGCAGCTCTGTGCAGGAAAAAGACAATGTGGGATGCTATATGAAAAATGAGAGATGAAGTGGACAAAGAAAAGCTAGGCAAAACTCAAAAGTTGATGTGGTTAGCAAGTGGCCTCCTTGGGTACAAGGACTATTAGTTGGCTTCTTCTCATTCATCATGATGTGGTATAAAAAACATAAAAATTTAAACCAAACCGGATTGCCAAGCGTTCTCATATAGATAAACTTTATAGAAACCCACTAAGCAACACTGGATTTAGTGGCAAAACACGTTATACTGTGGAGAACTAAGGTGCCCCTTTGGAGGCCAGACCACAATTTACTGGTATGCTCTGATTTGCAAAGCAGAAACAGAGAAGGGCCAGTACAGTGTACCAACCCAATGCAAGCCCTATGTACAACACAAGCCAGAATTGACAGCATGCCTCAGTCAGTTTAAACACTTGCACTGTTCAATAAAGAATTCCCCCATGGCAGAACCTAGAGGAGGTAGACATTGAATAAAGTTCACAATATTTCTTTTCAACTGTTCTTATCTTTTCAGCCCTTAAAACGTACAGTTCGTACAAGTTTCTTCTAAAATTGTGTTTTGCAATGAGCACCAACAAAAGCCAAGTCACTAGGAACAGCAAGAACTGACCTATGGAAGGAATGTTTTACTCATATGCAATGATACGTTGCATATTCAAGCATAAGGAGCTTAAGTGAACTAACAATATTAGCCCTGGGGTTTGAGGGGGAAACAAATATTGTACACAGAAAAGTACTCGGCTCCTTACTTAGTACTTCTGATATATCCAATTTACCTTTGAACGAAGCTAGGTAACATAGCTAGTGGACTTAATATAATGCATCAATTCCCAGTTAATACAATAATTAGTTGGTTTATTTACTACCATATGCCATGAAATGAAATAAAGCATTTAAAGGAAACAAAAATTACGGGATAGGCAATCCTAGACCTAGGAATCTGTAATGGCTTTCAAATTAACTTCATCTTGTTCTCAAGCAGATATTATATCAGAAGCAGTGGGCTTAAGCAAAAGGTGAGGCTTGAGAGAAACTAAACCAAGATACACCCATATGTAGATGTTATTATGTAGAACATACATAATTGTGTGAATTTCTTATACAGCCAATAGTATATTGCCTGATAGATATGGCACTGTGTAAAGTGTTAATAGCAGCAATTCCTGCCCTTTATTTCTTTTTTACATTCTGTTATGGAATTCTCTTCAGTTTGTGAGGTTCACAGCCCCTGTGCTGTCTGACAGAGCTGGTGCAGCACCAATGTTGTGTAAAGGGTTAATAGCCATGGTGCTTTCAACCACATTTGCTGTCCTTTGTTTCCCCTATGTTGTTTCAATACACGAAACATCAGACAGATAGTTCCTTATTCTTCATTGCTAAATTCTATACGTTGAGATTCCGGATAAGCATTCATTTGTTATTGGCTCTCCGGCATATACTTTCTGCCCCTTCAACTAATGAGAAAATCAAAAGGTTTATTTTATTGAAGACAGTTGCAGACTAGCTGGTCTCAGTAGTTAGGTATGTCACATTACGCGATTATCTTCATGGAAATGTGGCGACTAGCTAAGATTATGTAAATGAAGGCTACGACTGAAAATTGCTTAAACTGTTTAAAAGACTTTTGTGAACACTATTAACCTGGAGAACAATTAGGCAACCTTGGTATAGGTAAATCACTGCACATACAGTTTTACAGTTAGAAAATTTAAAAAAACAAACTTACAATTATATTACTTTCAAAAGTTTTAGAACACCTCAGTTTTTCCAGTTTCTCTTCACATTTAAATCAGTTGAAATGCAATGAATGGCCTGAGATGGTGAAAAGGTAAACAGTAAACTGCCAGAGGTGTACATATAAAGTTTAGGTTATCAAAAACTGGAAAAAGAAAATTTCAGAATATTATAAATGGGTCTTCTTCAAGGGAACAACTAATAGGTTACAACCTATAAATGTTCAGTAAAAGTTTAAGTAAATTAAGTCCTGAAAGTTGATGCAAGCAATTTGCAGAGGTGTCCCAACTTCTGTTAATCACTTTGCACACTTTCTACTGTGAAGAGGAGACTCTGTGCTACAGGTCTGACAGGGCAAGTGGCAGTAAGTAAGCTATTCCGTAAAGGACAAAATAAGAAAGCCAGGCTTGCCTGGGCCATGAAATACTGGCTGTGAACTACTGCAGACTGTAAGAAAGTCTTATGGACTGATGAATTAAAATTATAAAACTACAGTTCATCACGCAAAGTGTTTGTATGCTGTCTAATTGGTGGTCTTTTGCTGGAGGCAGAGTTGGTGACTTGCACAGAATGACTGGCATTCTGAATCAAAAGGGTTACCAATGGATTTTTTGTTACCATGTAATACCAACTATAATAAAAGAACAAGGTGGTACACTTCAAAACATGGAATGTCAAGTGCAGTCTACAGACTAAAATCTCACTAGTTAGTTTGCAATGAACTGGATAGAAAGGAGAAATGAAAGTTACAAGTGCAACGCATTTCTGGGAACTTCTGCAACAGTATTGGGAACATCTTTCTGAGTAATATTTAATTTCCCTTATAGAAAGAATGCCATGTGTGTATTTGACTGTTACATAAACAAAAGTTAGCTACTCTGATGAATCAAAATTTTGAATAAAATTTTACACTTAATGATTCCTTGACTTATTTTTTTATTTGCCATTGTCAATTTGTTCGACTTGTTCTGTTTAATGATTTCATGAAATATTAAGACATTAAACTGTATACACTTATACAATTTTTTGACTGGTAGTGTGGTATGATGGTCTTGAGAAAACATACGTGAGGTACTGCATTGCATTTTCTGCTGGCTGCTTGAATAGACCTTCAAACTCATCACGGGCCCACTGCAGAGAGAACAAAGAGTAAGAGAGGAGTTATAATCTTGAAAGAATAAACCAAAAACAGTAAACCAATGCTACATTTATGAGTAAAAATAGTGTTGTAGAAAAAGTTAACTAAATAAGACACAAAAAATTAGGCATTTTCATAAGTTTTCTTCAAAAAACATTTTATAATACACAACTAGGTCAGTTTAATGATGAAGCACAACAACAAGTTTAGACTGCATATCCTAAAGCACTATGTAGTTATACTGTTTGGCACAAGGTGTCGCCCTTGTTGGCAACATTGTGTCCCTTCCACCTAAACAATCTCATAAAACAAGTATTGTAGCTGCAGTATATATATTTATATGTTAGAGAAATGCATACACTATGTTATAGTTACATATTATTTACTCATCTGAACCTTTCATGTCATTCCTTGAAACATTTACCCCTTTACACCAAGAACACTTTCATTTTGTACAATACAGTAGATAGAGTGTTTTTGTGCTGAAATTCACACATTTTCTCTAGGGTTCAGTTGTAGTTGCCTCAAAGAAGTTTAGTGGTTTTTGTTTTCTCCCCATTCCAGCTTCATCCAGAGCTGGGGGCAATTTCTTTTCTGAGCACGGAAAGAAGAAGAAACAACCCTGGACAGGGCACACACATACACCTAAACCATCTACACAGGTGCCTATCACCCTGAACAGCACATTTTTGGCATGGAAATCAAAAACTGGCATACTCGGAAACAATGAAACAGATCAGTAACATTCAATCAAGATGGGTGTTTGGGGTTTCTTACATACAGTCGATCAAAGAGTAATCCTCCATAAAAGTTTATATTGACAGTGACACTAGATAGGGTAGAGTAGGACAGGGTACAGGGGTTGTCCTCACGTGAAATTTCACGCGGATACATTGTAGAAGTTGAAGCTGAAAGAGTACTCAGAAAACTAACAAAGGGAAAACATGCAGCAGACACCATCCAGACATGGCTACATGCCATAATGCTTTAAAGTTATATACCTAACAGTACTGACAAATCAAGCATAGCATTGAGTCCTTCAGCAAATGTGTCGTTCTCAAAACCTGTAACCAAAGTTATTATAGTTTTGCATTTTGATGTTAGTTTCGGGAAAACATGCAGCAGACACCATCCAGACATGGCTACATGCCATAATGCTTTAAAGTTATATACCGAACAGTACTGACAAATCAAGCATAGCATTGAGTCCTTCAGCAAATGTGTCGTTCTCAAAACCTGTAACCAAAGTTATTATAGTTTTGCATTTTGATGTTATTTTCTATTTCTATACTTTTTCTGACATTACTTGGAAATTCAGTTTAGTTTTAGTTTTCTTTCATTGTGTATTTTTAGTTTTAATTTAGTAGTACTAGGGTGTTGTACTGTGTTAGCCATTATGAATGTAGAGAAAAGCCAAGCAAAATGACACCTTTTATTGGCTAACTAAAAAGATTACAATATGCAAGCTTTCGAGGCAAGGGGCCTGAGTTGCCTCGAAAGCTTGCATATTGTAATCTTTTTTGTTAGCCAATAAAAGGTGTCATTTTGCTTGGCTTTTCTCTAGTTTTAATTTAGTACTTTTTCTGACACTACTTGGAAATTCAGTCTAGTTTTAGTTTTCTTTCATCGTGTATTTTTAGTTTTAATTTAGCTTTTATTTCACGAAGACATTTCTGTTTTACTTTTATATCTATTAGTTTCAGTTTTAGTAATTATGGCAGAACTGTACACTTAACAGATTTGGATATGAATTTAATGTTACTAGAAGCTTACTCCACTACATGGTTTACTATCTGGTTTTGCCTGATAAAAACAAGCATAATCAAAACCAGATACTGAATATGAACAATTTTACAAAAAGTTTTTAATTTTTAAAATATTTTTAATGTCATATGTGCTGAACAAATCTGTGCTGAATGTTGGTACTTTTTATGTTTTATTTTATTGCCCAGAATGGGCCACTTTGTAATGAAATTTAGGTGAATTTCAAGGTTTGAGGATTTTAATTTTTTTACTCAAAATGTGTATGGCACACAACACATCCCACTCCAAGACAATGTGCTTATAATGAATGCCTTCAATAATGCATTCAAAAATCTCCCATACCGGGCTTTGTTATTTTCTACTTGTCATATTATTCTCGGATTCCATCTCAGGCACTTACAATTTACAGACAGAATTTTGTCACCTGCAGGCCTGAAAAGATATAAAAAAAATTAGAAAACCGATTCTATTGTGTTCTGACAGGTGTGATCATGAAAATCATGGGGGCTTAGGAAGAACAGGACTCAGACTTGAATCAGTGTGCAGACCCCGCCTAGCTGTATTGAAGGAAACAAAGAAAAACAAACATGTTGTGTGAAGGTTAGGGGTGAAAGACTTGAATAGCCAATGTATAAGAATGGTAAACCCTTAATGAGCAACAGTAAGAGCAGGTAATAGGTGTATGGATGGAAAAATCCCTGGTATGCAATATGTATGATATGGCTGATGTCAAGAACAAAAAGGACATGATATTTCAACTATCTATTTTGAGAGAGAGAAAAATTGAAAAAAGGGAGACAAATCTATCTATTATAAAAAGAAATCCTGTCCCCTGTCCTGATAAGTCTACGATATGTCATCTTTCTCGGAAGATAATTTAAAGACCCGCGAGACGAAACAGACCTGCCACGGTGCGTCTCACGGGAACATAAAACGAGAGTCTTGCAAGACACACCCTACTTACAAGCAATATAAAAAAATAAATAAATCAGTAGTGTAAAGGCAGTCATGCAGCACATACAGCTCCAGGGCTCTCAGTGCATATAAAGTGTATAAGGTCATTACGGTAGAAATGAAACATTGATGATTAAACAAAGAAGCGCGGAGAAAAGAGACTCAAATGCGTTGCACAGAAAAAAGAGCAAAAAAGAATAATCGAGGTGCAAATTCAGAAAATAAGGAAAGTAATTATCTGCCCGGAACAAGTGGAATTGAAAAAAAAGCACGTCCAATCCGGCCCAGAATTAAATGACAGTGAGTAAAAGACAAAGTAGAACTTCACAGAGACGTTTACAAACGTTGACGCTAAACACATGCAGAGCAGGTTAGAGACTATGAAAGTAGGAAAATTAGAAAGGCAAAAAAAAAAAAAAAAAAAACGTTGCCGCTATACACATGTGGAGAAAGTTAAAGGATATGAAAGTAGGAAATTAGAAAATATAAAAAAGTAAAGATAGCAGCAGCGCAAAAAAACAAACTGCCTCATTTAACTATGCACCAGTCTAACTTTGGTTTTGCACAATAATTACTACACTATTGCACCTTAACACTTAATTCTACTTTATTCACATAATTTTACTTACCCTAAGTTCTTGTCTATAAGCCGGACTCGTGTATTAGCCGGAGACCAAAAATCATACGAATTTTTAAAATAAAATCGTATCATAGATAAGCCGGACTCATGGATAAGCCGAACATACTATAACCTATAACTAATAGAAGGGAGGGAGGTCAGTGGTCTCACTCGCGCCCATTTAATTTCTTTAAGGGGGGAGAGAGTGTGAGATATTGCCGTCTCTCTCACTCCCCGCATGGCGCGGTTGGAGCGGCCGGAGCGCGTTCTTTCTGCTCTGGGCGTCGCCGAGTCAACACGAGCGCGTAGCGGTCATTTAAATTGTGATTTTATATGTAAGCATATTTAAATATATATCGCGGATTTCTGCGGACAATGGGTCTTTTAATTTCTGGTACATGCTTCCTCAGTTGGTTTGCCCAGTTGATTTCATACAAGGGACGCTATTGGCAGATGGCTGAGAAGCTAGATTGCTTACTTTTCTGTCAATCTTGCGCTGACTATCTGTGATCCTGACGTATGGGGATTGAGCAGGGGGGCTGTTTGCACACCTAGACGATACAGACGCTCGTCTAAAAATGCTGAAAGATTATCTTCACGTTGCTATCTTTTGTAAAGCTGATTCCTGAAAAGACATGCTGCACAGTGCTTCGCATACTTAAAAGCTCGAAGGGCACGTATTGATTTTTGACTGAAAAACAAACTCTCCCTCTCCCTCTCTTTGTCTGCTCCTGACGGAGGGGGTGTGAGCTGCCGCCTTCAACAGCTTTGTGCCGCGGTGCTTCGCATACTTAAAAGCCAAACAGACATATTGATTTGTTTCTTCCTTTGAAGAGGAAGATATGTTTGCATTCTTTTAATTGTGAGACGGAACTGTCATCTCTGTCTTGTCATGGAGCACTGTTTAAACTTTTGAAAAAGAGACAAATGTTTGTTTGCAGTGTTTGAATAACGTTCCTGTCTCTCTACAACCTCCTGTGTTTCTGCGCAAATCTGTGACCCAAGCATGACAATATAAAAATAACCATATAAACATATGGTTTCTACTTCGCGGATATTCTTATTTCGCGGGTGGCTCTGGAACGCAACCCCCGCGATGGATGTATAAGCCGGACTTATGTATAAGCCGATATTCTATTTTTTCATTTTCACAACTTTTTTCCTTAGATAAGCCGCGGCTTATTGACAAGAACTTAGGGTATTATGTTCTACTATACTGTTATCTTTCGATCTATGACTTTTTGTTAATCTGATATTCTTCTAACTTTGCACAGTTTTTGATAAGCAGATCAGGATGCATTTCACTGCGTGTTGTCCTTTATAACTATGCCTGTGACAAATAAAGAATCTTGAGAATTTCAAAAACGGAGTTTACCGCACATGCATTTATTGGTTACTTTGTTAGTGTATATATATTTATCTGTCTGTTTATTTAAAAACCTAAATTTACACCAGGAGTCAAAAACGTTCTGTCTAGCCCTTGTACAAAAACCTAGACAAAGTCTGGGGTATCACCTTGGTAAACCCATGTACTTTTGGAACTGTGAGAGGGAAATAGCACGACTTTACAGACAGGAGTCCAATGCAGAACTCTACTTACTTTGTAAAAAAAAAAAAAAATATTAAATGCTGATGATGTAGATCGTTTTGTCTGTGCTGAAAGTCCAAACAGAGAAACCTATCCTGACCTCATTAAAAAGATTCAGCATATTGGGACTCGCAAGATTACAAATATTGTTTTTACAGAAGTTCTGAAATAAAAGTGAAACTAATGATATAGCAACAATTCAAAGAAAAAAAAATCTTCAAAGTGTGTATCCGGAAAACCAAATATGGGGGTTGGCGAGTGAAGCGAGCAGGGGGCGAAGCCCCCTAGTATTTTAAAATATAATTCTGCTATTGGATTATTTTCACAATATCAGGTCTTTTGACCTGCGAATATGAACTAAAAAACAAATTAACAAATACAGAATATCAAAACACATTAGTATGTTTAGTTTTTCATCACTTGGCAGGCTCTCTTCGCCTAACTACCTGTAGTGCAGTAGAGACCT
Source organism: Erpetoichthys calabaricus (assembly GCF_900747795.2). Taxonomy (NCBI): domain Eukaryota; kingdom Metazoa; phylum Chordata; class Cladistia; order Polypteriformes; family Polypteridae; genus Erpetoichthys; species Erpetoichthys calabaricus. Next base: position 98,312,671 of record NC_041404.2, read on the forward strand.
TGCCAACTCAGGAATTTTACAAAGTTTGTATAGCTTCATTGTTAAAGCAAAAGTGATTGGTCAGTAACAATATGCTGATCTTGTGGGATGACCTAGTCAGTCTATTGATCAGTGTCGTTTTATTTTCAAAAACCAGGAGGGGTCTCCCCTAGACTTTCTTGTATACTCAGATATGCGGACAGATATTTGAGGAGTAAACCGCAAGACACTGATTATATTTTTATATATTGTACATTAAAGAACCATCAACAACAAATCAAATCAAAAATATAATGAACAATTATTATAAAAGTAAAGTTGAAAAAAATCTGACTCTGTAGCTGCATGAATAAAAAAAAAATAAAAAATCGAGTATATGTTGACATAAAGTACCACTTACGGTTGATGGATTTGGCCCAAAAGTTAATACAGATCTGTAATGTTTGTTTAACACCCATATGCCGAATTTCATCCATCTACCTCATTGCGTTTTTGAGTTATCATGTTTACACACACACATACATACATAATTCCAAAAAACGGAATTTTTGGACTCGGGGAGGTCTAAAACATCAAGATTCATCAAAATCTCAAAGTTGAATTTTTTCATGATTACTATAGTTTTTCTTATGGAAAAAGATGATCCGCTGTGGCAACTCCTAACAGAAGCAGTCAAATGAAGACGACAACGACTATACTTCTCTATACTTTGCATTTAGGAAAGTAAAAATGATTTCTCTTGTGCAAAGTGGCAGGTGAATTACTGTCAATAAAAAGCAGGCACCTGAGAAACTGAAACATTACTCACTCATGATTTTTCTGTCCATACGGAACAGGTTTTGCTGACCAGCACATTCCAATTTGAGGCATCTGAATTACATCTTGATTTACAACAAGCACAAAGAAAGGAGGCAAGTAAATAGCTTTATATTTCACAAGCTTATCAGCTTGCTCTGTCACCGCAAATGCTGTGTGAACACCCATCCTCCTTCACCAGCTGTCATTCACTGGATGAATATATGCGGGCGGCTCATGATGCTGACTTTGACAGATGCTCTACTGGATCAAGTTTACGGTGTAACCATTGACAATTTTTATACTTTGCCAGAGCTATTTGACATCTTGCTGTAAAGAAAGACTGACACATGACTGAAGACTTTGGCAGAGTTAAATTATAGTGAGGTGCACAAGTGGTTTGGCAAAAGGGTAAAGAGCTTGTGCTGAAATGGAAGGACAAGAAAGATGTTTGTCTTCTTAGCACTGTACATAATGCAGCTACAGTCACTGTACAGTTCTATTCTGTGTATTGTATTGACCCCCTTCTTTTGACACCCACTGCACACCCAGCCTACCTGGAATGGGGTCTCTCTTTGAACTGCCTTTCCCAAGGTTTCTTCCATTTTTCCCTACAAGGTTTTTTTTGGGAGTTTTTCCTTGTCTTCTTAGAGAGTCAAGGCTGGGGGGGCTGTCAAGAGGCAGGGCTTGTTAAAGCCCATTGCGGCACTTCTTGTGCAATTTTGGGCTATACAAAAATAAATTGTATTGTATTGTATTGTACAGGCGAAAGGCAACAAGCAGGTTACAAAGCCTTGTGCTGTGGTCGACTACAAAAGCACGATGGCAGGCACAGATCGCGTGGACCAAGAACTGACTTTCTATATCATTAGGAGGAGGCAACAAAAGAAATGCTACAAAAAGATACTTTGTCATCTGGTGGAACAGTGCATTTGGAATGCATTTATGTTACAAAAACCTGCCAAAACTATCTCTTTACATGCTAGCTTGTAGAACAAATCCACTGTCCACAATACTGCTAAAGAGAAGCTGTCGACACAGCACATGATGGATCAATCCAGAGCGTCTTAATGGTAGACATTTTATTGATTGTATACCCACAGCAGAAAAAAACAGAACCCAACTCGTATCTGTGCAATGTGCTGTTCAAAAACTGATAAATCTGGAAAGAAAATCCAAAAAGAAACACACTGTTATTGTCCCGACTGTGACGTTGGATTGTGTCTTTCACCGTGCTTCAAGATTTACCACACAAAGGACTCATTTTCAGATTATATACTGTTTTTGGCATCATTAGTAGTATTATTATTACTGTTATTTTTGTTATTATTGTTCATTTCATATTATTTTTATTCATATTATTTTTATTCATCTTTACTATTATTTGTATCTTTATTATACTTTTGAGATTTAAAATTTAATTTTTCATGCAAATAAAGTTCAATGCTTTTTACATGTTTTTTTTGGAATATAATTTAACACAAAGAATGTGTATGTTGTTTTTGTAAAGGAGTTATTGCACATTTCATTTCTTAAAAGAAAAACTTAAATGATAGTTCTTAATTTTATATATCCTGATACAGGATACTGCGAGGTCCCTTCATACAAATGTGCTTATATAATATATATCTTTAAATATAATACGCTACCGTGGCTGTTCGTTTGTCTGTCCAGGATTTTAAATCACCTGTAGCTCGCAAACCGTTTGACCTATTAATCTGAAATTTGGTACACATATACTATGTGACGTCTACTATCCACTTTCAGGGTGATGATTGACCTCCAAGGTTACTCCTCTATTTTAATTTTATTGTAGAATCAAGTCTTGGCAGCGGCCAGCAGGGCGGCCGTGCAGCACGTGTACGGGCACCATTCTCATTCCCTGATTTAAGTGTCAGCTTAAGTGAAAAATTAAGGAAAACGTACTAAGTAATTGCAACACAAACACTGAGTTAATCAGTTTTAACGCGAAAAGACACAGACCAAAGAAGAGAAGAAGCGGGCAGAGAAAAGGACGGAGAAAAAAAGAGCTGCTCAGGAGGCAGCAAGTGCATCAACTTCTGAGCAAACTAATGCTAAACGTACAGAAAGAGAGTATGGAAACTATGTATGTTCAAGTCAAGTGTATTCACTACACGTTATCGTGTACCATTTCAACGGCAAATACTACATTCAAAAAGAAGGCATGCCAATGGGATCGCCATTATCAGGACTTCTAGCGGAACTGGTAATGCAGCGATTTGAAAATACGGCTCTATCCCAGTTCACACCCAAAATTTTTGGATACGCTACGTAGACGACACATTAGTCATACAAATGACCAACTGAACGAGTTCTACAACCACATCAACACAATATTCCCTGCAATCCAATTCACAATGGAAAAAGAAATGAACTGATACATCAGCTTCCTGGACATCGACATTGAAAGAAATAATAACGTTACCCTGACCACAAGTGTTTACTGTAAGGAATGCTATGCAGACAAGATATTACACTTCGCCAGAAACCACCCAGTATCTCATAAACAGAGATGTGTTAAAACTCTATTCAGAAGAGTCCACACCCATTGTAATATGAAGGAGACAAAAACGAACGAAAGATACTCTCTCTTCTGTCTTTTCACTTCAAACGGATACCCAAAAACATTCATTAAATAATGCTTACACAGGAGACGCCAAAAAACTCAAACAATCGACTTGAACCAGAAACCCCATTCCACCTGGTACTCACTTCCTTATCATCACAGTGTGTCTGTCTGAAGGTGCAGCACGCATCCTGGCCAAGTCAGGCATCAGAATAGCACACAAACCCACGAACAACCTGCGCACGCTCCTCTTTAATGCTAAAAACAAGAAATCGACAGCAGAAACACGAAACGCAGTTTACAGCATTCCATGTAGTTCTTGCCCAGCAGTATACATAGGACAAACGTTAAAAAGAATCGCAACACGTATACATGAACATCACAATGCCGTCAGAAGGAAGGGCTCATGATCACATACGCATACTAAATCAACAAGACATTCATTTAACTGGGAAAAAGTGCCAGACTGCTGGCTGAATCTTGGCTATCAAACAAGAACGGCATTAACAGACATTTGGACATAAACCCAGCATATGCAAACTTAAGAAGAACATGTTCATAATAAATAAAACATTATAACCAATACCCCCCTCCCCCCTGAACACAATGACTTAGCTCCCCACCCCTCCCCACCTAATTTTTGCTATATATTGCCTTTGATTCCTGTAAGTCTAAGCATTATCCTCTGATGAAGGCCCCTGGCAGGGGCTGAAAGCTCAGGAATAAAAACTACTTTATGATACGTGATTCATTTTCTCCCTTTGTGGATCTCCAGCTGCAAATAGGCAAACCGTATCACAGACCTTCTCTTCCATATTATATATATATATATATATATATATATATATATATATATATCTCAAAAAAATTCAAGGAACATTTTTTAATCAGAGTATAGCATCAAATCAATGAAACTTCTGGGATATTGATCTGGTCAGTTAAGTAGCAGAGAGGGCTGTTAATTAGTTTCAGCTACTTTGGTGTTAATGAAATTAACAACAGGTGCACTAGAAGGGCAAAAATGAGACGACCCCCAAAACAGGAATGGTTTAACAGGTGGAGGCCACTGACATTCTTCTCTCCTCATCTTTTCTGACTTTTTTCACTAGTCTTCCATTTGGCTATGGTCAGTGTCACTACTGGTAGCATGAGGTGATATCTGGACCTTACAGAAGTTGCACAGGCAGTCCAACTTCTCTAGGATGGCACATGAGTATGTGCCATTGCCGGAAGGTTTGCTACTTCTCTGAGCACATTCCCAAGGGCATGGAGGAGATTCCAGGAGACAGGCAGTTACTCTAGGAGAGCTGGACAGGGCCGTAGAAGGTCCTTAACCCATCAGCAGGACTGGTATCTGGTCCTTTGGGCAAGGAGGAACAGGATAAGCACTACCAGAGCCCTACTTCATGAGGGTGGCCTGAGGGCCCGACGTCCTCTAGTAGGCCTTGTGCCTCCATTGGCATTTGCCATAGAATAACAGAATTGGCAGGTCCACCACTGGCATCCTGTGCTTTTCACAAATGAGAGCAGGTTCATCCTGAGCACATGTGACAGATGTGAAAGTGTCTGGAGAAGCCATGGAGGACGTTATGCTGCCTGTAACATCGTTCAGCATGACCAGTTTGGTGGTGGGTACACAGTGATGGTCATATCCATGGAGGGGGACACAGACCTCTACAGGCCAGACAACGGCAACTTGTCTGCCATTAGGTATCGGGATGAAATCCTTGGACCCCGTCAGACCGAATGCTGGTTCAGTGGGCCTGGGCTCCTCCTGGTGCATGGTAATGCCTGGCCTCTTGTGGAGAGATGCAGGCAGTTCCTGGAGGATGAAGGAATTGATTGGTCCCCATACTCGCCTGACCTAAATCCAATAGAACACCTCTGGGACATTACGTTTTGGTCCATCCGACACCACCAGGTTGTACCTCAGACTGTCCAGGAGCTCAGGAAGTGCCTAAATCCAGTTTGGCAAGTGATTCTCTGCCAGACTCTCAAATCAACCCCCACAGGAAAGCCAAATTACCTAGCACGGAAGAAATCAGCTCAACAAATGGTTTTGGGGGAAGGTGTAAAAAGAACTGTGAGACCCCATTGGTCTGAAGTTCGGCTGTTTGGGATTGGTTTGAATCAGAGGCCATTCTGTAGCATAACACCCTACTGGTGTAAGGATTTGGACAAAGAATGCATAAATTCATTTCCTATCTCTCTCTCACCATCATGATCTCACACACTATGAACTAAAATGAAGACCACACTGAGAAGCACAACTAGGCAGCCATATTGAGACAGGCATGCAGCATTTCCTGAAGAAAGCCATAAAATGATGACTTAACGAGATATTTAAATAAACTGCAAGTCTATGTACCACCTGAAACTACATATCAACATTTATCTGGTTGTATGGCTGCCAATATTCAAACATACTTTCCTTATTGTTATTATTTTATGAATATTATCAATAGTACATTTTTTAAGTTGTAACTTAACTCCTGATTGTCTTTTACTCTATGTAATTGCCTGAAGTTATAGAAATGTTTAAGTTTCTTAAGTCTAAAGACCTTTTTTCCCCCCAGTACTTTGCAGTGTTTTTGAAGTATGTCTGTTTATCATAAGAAATTAGAATTTGATCCCAAGTGTTCAGAGATTTTCAGTTCTCCATTGGAAAAAAATACAAAAAACTGCTTTGGGAAAATAAAACAGCAAAGATATGCTTTCAACATGTTTTTCAATATCGCTCTACATTTTTCACTCAAAACACAATGGATTATATACATTGATTTCTTACATCAGGGAATTATGTTGCACTCAAAACAGTTTCTATACAATGAGACAAAGTGGCACATTACATTCCTTGCACTGTTAAACAGTTTCCTGCCAGCAGTTCACACATTTCCTTCACTCAAATGTGGACATAGTACTGGGACCAGTGGTGGTTTGAAGTCCAAACAGACAGCTGAACAGAGTGTGCCCAATTCATTGAACTGTTGAATCCTTTACAGTTGTATTTCAATAGCTCTGTGTCTAACTCTGCAGATCTCATTGTGCAGAATATAACAATTTGTTAGCAATCTCAATAAAATGTACAAATAATGTGCAATACTATAATAGAATTATGTGGTGGGTAGAGTAAAACTAATTTTATCAGAAAGATCAACCCCTCTCATGTGTATATTACACTTAATTATTGGTTTCTGGCATGGAATATCTTTAATAGGTCCCAGTCCATCATCACCATTCACTATCCTTTGCACAGTGTCCCTTGGAATAGGATTCATGTTTAGTATTCATAAAAATGTAGATGTGTATATGTCGATGCAAACAAAATATTTTAAGAGTTTGCTTATCTTCAAACATATCTTCTGAAAAGAATTATTCGTTCAATGCCAAAAAATCTTGTTGGGATAAACTGCCAGAATTACCATTACTATAAAATAATAGCTTTTGTTTGGTGATAAATGCTTTCGGCCATGCCATTTCAATAATGTTGTACACTAGGGGTAGGAATCAGCAGAAACCTGTCACACTGATGTTTGCTTGCCAATTCAGTTAGTATTGCAATTCAAAATTGCAATCTTCTACGTATTGCAATTCAAAATTACGATTTATTGCCGAGTTGACATGTCTACACGATTGGTGGATTAACTGCAGTAGACTACTGATACATGTGATCAAATGGTGCTTGTTACCTCTAGGATAGGGGTACAACACTTTTTCTTGATATACCCACTCTAGGAATTGAATGTTTCGAAATACTAAAACCTGTTCAGTCTTAATAAGTATTGAACCCTGATTAATCATAAACAACTAGGTTTTGTAAATCCTCCATACCCACACTTTTGGGTTTTTAACAAGTGATTACTGATAGGTTTTGTTTAGTTGTGGATTGGCGTCTTTTAGTTTTAGATATTACTATGTAAGAACAGCAGTGTAGTTTGATATGGAATAAAAATTTAAAAGCCACAAATTTCTATACTTTTAATATTTAAAAATTAGTTACATGTGAATTCAGATCAAAGGAAGCATTGACAATTTATACACTACTTTAGGTATTTATTAAAAAAAAAAAAAAAAAAAAAAAAAGAAGAAGGTCAATGTGCTGGCTGAGTCTGTGTCTTGGCATTATCCTTTAGGTTCTTCCTGCTCCTGTATTTATTTTACTTTTAAGAAAGGATAAAAGCTGCTGAATGCTGACAATTCCGTATGAAGCAAAAGCTGTTCACTGTTGATTGATCTTAGTATTCAGTGAAATGTAATGTTAAATGTGTTTATGTTATTGGTGATAAGGAACAATATTCATTTTTGCTCCTCATTGTATATTCTTTTGCATTAATCTGAATTTAAACAATTGTGCACTAAAATGTTCACCCAAACCAAAAATACTGTAACAAATGTGAATTGGCACAGAGAGACAGAGCGGGGTGGTATTGGGGCACACACTGTGCAAACTTCTTGTTGGGTGAGAAAAGGCGCTTTCCCACCTCAGGAACCAGTGACTTCTGTTGCATTCCCACCATAGGAAATTTGGAACATTTGTTGTTCCTTGTATTTGTTTTAGCTCTTATTCCAGGTTATGAACTCTTCGATCACCTAGGAACTGTTGTGTGTGAAACTTGGGCAATGAATTGTGCTGATTGGTTGATGACAATCACTGGCACCATCTTACAAATCTGTTAGTAGTCTGGACTTTAACACTAGAATTACCAAAGCTTACGAAAAAACTCATAAATCCGGCCCACTTTAAATCCACTCACACGTCTCCATTCAGTGTCTTTTGTCTTGTAAATGTGTCAATAATCCCAAGCAGCCTGCTAAACCATTCCCCCGACCACCAGTGTTCAGATCTGGATGGTGTATGTGCCCAAAAAGAAGTCTACCTACATTCTCGTACCATTGCTCGCGTACTAAAGTGTCAGCAGGCATTTTTCATGGCATTACATGTGCAATTTGTGAGCATTCCCTTGTCGATCAAACAGGGGAAGCTCTGCAGTCTACTTGTGACTTTACACTGTAGGAAGACACGTAAATAAATCAACATAAGTAACATTCGATCTGGCTTTTATATAAGTAACATATAAATGCTTCTTATGTAAAGACCATCACAAAACATAATCACAAACAGGAGTTTGCATGATACGTTGGCGAGCTCTGTAAGTCGTACTGTTTCTTTGAAGGACAGGCGATTGGCAGGATGACGCTGGACCTCGTCCTGTATCCAAACGGTGCCATCTTTCGCCAGCTGATGCAGCTGTGTTGTTCTTATATGAGAGTGGACCTTTCTTGCGGGGAGGGCTTCTTTTCTCTTTCTCCGATCTGAGTTCACCTCTGTTATAGCTCGTCTTTATTTGAAAACAGCAGTGTCAGATCAGGGCGAGCATGAACGTGACTGAAAGCATAAAACTGAATAAAAAAAAAAAAAAAAAAAAACGCTAACCTTTACAAGTACCATACATTTACAGCGGCAGTTGGGAGAGGTTTTTGCAGTTTCTCCGGAGGGATGGTATAGCAGGCTGCTTGGGATTATTGACACATTTACAAGACAAACGACGCTGAATGGAGACGTGCAAGTGGATTTAAGGTGGGCCAGATTTACAAGTTTTCTCGTAAGCTTTGGTAATTCTAGTGTTAAAGAATTACCAGTGAAGATGGAGTGCTGCACTTCACACCACATCACTCTTTATAGCCACATCTCTGATGTGCCATGCCTATACACCGCATTGAAGCAATAATGTGTGAAGGTCATCCATGAACTCATGACGGTGATGTACACTGCACCATACAACTGGTGTTTTGTGCCACACACTGCACTGAAGTAATTACCTCCCCCAAGAAGTGGGAAAACACCTAAACACAGAACTCACCAGCTAAGATGCTCTTTTTCACAAAAATTCCAACTTTTTTACATGTGCTTTTCAATCAGTTTCAATTCCAGTGGTAGTTTCAAAGAGGTGGGAAGAAACAGGGTGGGATTACATTGGATCTCAAGTAAGAAGAAAGAGACTTTGAATTGATGCAAATGCTGGACAATACAGAGGAGAACAAGACAGGGTGTGGTGAGATGGGACTTAAACTTTCACATCTGAAGCACTATGAGACAAGAGCAGAGCAGTGGACTTGAAGCAAAGCTGAGCATGGAGAAACATAATAAGCTACTGTGCTTTTCAAGGGCAACTATTTCCAGATTTTGTTTTTTGTGTTTTTGTGTGCGTTTCCCTCACCCAACAACTCCGTGAGTATTGCACACCTTGCGGACCAGTGGCTAGTTTAACACTAGAATTACCAGAGCCTACGAAAAAACTCGTATATCCGGCCCACCTTAAATCGCTTCTTAAATCCGTTCACACCTTTCTGCCAGCATCCTTTGCCCTCTAAATGTGCTGATAAAAGACAAGCTGCCAGCAGCCGGCTATTCCATCCCCCCACAGACTTAGAACGTGAGGGAAGTTTTCCCAGCTCACGCCTTGATTGATTATGTGGGAGTGAAGTGGAGTTTTACAGTGGAAATAAGAGATCATTATTCTAAAGTAATCTGTGTAAACACATTGTTAAAACAGAAACTTTGTCATATTTTAGTAATAAATGTTACAAAATGTAGTAGGCATAAACTATAGAATGTGTAAAGCCCGAGTTCCAAAGATCAAATAAACACTTTCACAAAAGCTTCAAGGACAATACAACAGCCTCCGTGGCGTAGTGCGTTAAGGTTTGCCTCTTAGAGCACAACAGCTCTGCCGCCTCTCAGACCTGAGTTCGATTCCCCGCTAGGGATAAAATGTTGCTTTTTTTTTTCTTCTTTTTAACCTCAAACGGACATAAAATTTATAAATTGGTATGCACTGTCAGTTAATGAGATCATTATATTTTCATGTGGGATGCTCCTTTTAAAATATTTTTTTTAACAATTGAGACTGCAATTAACAGGAACAACTGTCCTTATAACTGTTATTTTTAAGATCCATAACACACAGACAGGCGAGCACTGCGTAATAGGGAGACAGACAGGCAGAGATATATAAATAAACAGGGAAGGCACATGTACTGAAAGAAGAAAAAAGATCAATGTGCGTTGTTCATGTAGCACTGAATGAGCTCACCCGCTCTAACATCACCCCTCCTCTAACCCTTACTTAGAGAGTCAGATGGGGGGGGAGGGGTGATGTTAGAGCGGGTGAGCTCATTCAGTGCTACAGGAACAACGCACGTTGATCTTTTTTCTTCTTTCAGTACATGTGCCTTCCCTGTTTATTTATATATCTCTGCCTGTCTGTCTCCCTATTACGCAGTGCTCGCCTGTCTGTGTGTTATGGATCTTAAAAATAACAGTTATAAGGACAGTTGTTCCTGTTAATTGCAGTCTCAATTGTTAAAAAAATATTTTAAAAGGAGCATCCCACATGAAAATATAACGATCTCATTAACTGACAGTGCATACCAATTTATAAATTTTATGTCCGTTTGAGGTTAAAAAGAAGAAAAAAAAAGCAACATTTTATCCCTAGCGGGGAATCGAACTCAGGTCTGAGAGGCGGCAGAGCTGTTGTGCTCTAAGAGGCAAATCTTAACGCACTACGCCACGGAGGCTGTTGTATTGTCCTTGAAGCTTTTGTGAAAGTGTTTATTTGATCTTTGGAACTCGGGCTTTACACATTCTATAGTTTATGCCTACTACATTTTGTAACATTACTAAAATATGACAAAGTTTCTGTTTTAACAATGTGTTTACACAGATTACTTTAGAATAATGATCTCTTATTTCCACTGTAAAACTCCACTTCACTCCCACATAATCAATCAAGGCGTGAGCTGGGAAAACTTCGCTCACGTTCTAAGTCGGTGGGGGGATGGAATAGCCGGCTGCTGGCAGCTTGTCTTTTATCAGCACATTTAGAGGACAAAGGATGCTGGCGGAGAGGTGTGAACGGATTTAAGAAGCGATTTAAGGTGGGCCGGATATAAGAGTTTTTTCGTAGGCTCTGGTAATTCTAGTGTTAAGGCAACAATTGAAGAACATTTTAAGCAAAAAAAAAAAAAAAAAATCAGTTGATTTCCAATTATCACTAAAATAAGTCAATATACAGTGCATCCGGAAAGTATGCACTGTATAGTGCCCTCCACTATTACTGGCACCCCTTGTAGAAATTAGTAAGAAGGGTTAGAAAAAATATTTTTAACAAAAGCACATGTGATACAATTGTTGCCAGCCTTGAAAAGTAATGTGAAACAATGTAACTGACGCATGTTTCCCATTTAAAATGTACATTATTGACTGGAGTGTACAGGAACTTTCCAGATGAAATCAATGACTTCCTGATTAACTGGGATACAAATGTGAGGAGACACAGAACCAGATTTCCTTAGCCAACCATCATCATGGCAAAGAAAACAGAACACTCAATCCAAATGAGGGAGAAGTTGTGTTGCCCTTCATTTAGCAAATTCTTATATATATATATAAAAAAAAAAAAAAAAAAAAAAAGGCTACTCGCCTAAAAATGCCCATTTCTACAGTTAGGGCAATAAAGTGGTCATCAACTGGAACTGTGACAGACTTGCCTGGAAGAGGACCGAAGTTTATTTTACTCCCACGTACAGTGAGAAGAAGAGAGGCAATAATATCTCCAAGGATCACTGTTGGGGAATTGCAAGAAAAAGTGAAATCCTGGGGTTATGAAGTGTCCAGAACCACCACCAGATGGCATTCGCCATGCCAACAAATTATTTGGAAGGTATGTCAGAAAGAAGCCTTTTCTGTCAGTTATCCACAAACATAAGTGCCTGAAGTTTGTAAAATATTACTACAACTTTAAGTGGAACAGTTTTCTATGGTCTGAAGAAACAAAAATGGAACTTTATGGCAATAAACAAGCAAAGAGAGTTTGGTGTAAAAAGGAAGGTTATAATGAAAAGAACCTTGTCCCAACTGTGAAATATGGTGGAGATTCTGTGATGATGTGGGGCTGTTATTCCTCCAAAGGCTCTGAAAACATTGCTAGGGTACATGGCATATTAGGAGATTGTAAATCAAAATCTGGCTGCCTCAAACAGAAAACTTAAACTGGGTCATCACTGGATCTTCCAGCAGGATAATGATCTGAAACACATGTCCATATCAATTCTGCACTAGTTAAATGACCACAAAATCAAAGTTCTGCCATGGCCATCTCAGTCCTCTGACGTGAACTCTATTGAAAACCTGTGGAGTGAACGGAATAGGAGAGTACATAGGAGAGGGCTTGGGACCCTGGATGATCTGTAGAGATTATGTAATGAACAATGGTCATGGGTGCCGTGCTGTTATATTGGTAAAGAGAGGTTGAACAAAGCATTAAATGCAGTGGTGCCAACAATTGTGGCACATGTGTTATTGTTAAAAATATTTATTTCTTGATAAGGGCTTTGTTTTTCTTTGCATGAATTTGTTTCAGTTAAGAGTCAGATGTGTCTTATTTTTCCACTGCAAGATGATGGTTCTTCAGCAAACTGTTTTTTTTCTAACTCTCCTTACTAATTTTACAAGTCGTGCCAATAATAGTGTAGGGAACTGTATATTAAAGGAATACTCCACTGCTCGACACAGTTTGGTTAATCGTGCTCATTAAGAGATGGTAGCTTACAGTAAACATGATTTTGCTTTCCTGTAAAGAATTATGTGTCTTCTCCCTGATCCCAGTGTAATGTAATATAGATTAAAAAGTATCATGAAACAAACTGTGCCTTAATGCCGCTTGGAAAATAATATCTAAATAAAATGTTGGTTATTAATTCATTGTTTTTCTTTTGGTGGGAAAACCATTCAACATACTTCTTGAACCAAATACTTTAGGTTCTAGAAAACTGATATTCAATGCAATGATTACAAAAAAAAAAAAAAAAAAAAAAAACCTGAATAGATTACGATAGGATCACCTAGCCTGGACACAATCTTACCTGCAAGGTGTGCTCAATTGCATTAGGAAAGTTCTTCAAAGTACAGATGGGTATAGACTTTTCAGGAGGATCCTGGCTAGAACTGTATGACTCTGTCAAGAAGGGAATGACCACTTGCACATTTCCCTTTGTTCCCAATGTGCCAGACTCCAACAAAGGCTTCCGATAATACACACAACGGCGATCCATGTACATTCCTAAAAAAAAAAAAAAAAGATTTAAAACCACATTTTCCATATTTATGAACTACTTTGTCAACACAGTCATCCGCCTTATTAAAAAAATTTAAAAATAAATTTAGCCTAAACCAAGCCTAACAGAATTAGTTTTTCACTGTACAATATAAACAAACTAGAGGGTTGGTTTTATTGTCTTTTTTCATTTAACTCTGAATAACCACAAAACTGAAGGGATATTACAAATTGCTTTCCTTAAATATCCTAATTTATTTATTTTTTAACTCCCACAACAGCTACATTTCTGAACAGGAGCAAATGTGAATTGAGGAGGAACGGCTTTTTTAGATTAAAACATTTTTTTATATGATAGGGCTATGACAATATACAACAAACTACTGAATGATGTAGTAGTTTCCCATCTTGATCATAAAACAAGCAACCTGATGAGGTGTTCCAGAGTTCCAATTCATGCATACTGTATATACTAGAATGTTTGTTCTTCTAAAAGTTTGGCTTCACAGATTTATTTTGGCCTGGGTCACTTAATTCAGAACGCTCACTGAGCACAGAACAGTTAAATTTGTTTAAATGGTAACCAAAATAACCTTGGAGGTTAGAAATGTTAGACTTACTGGCATCAACATTGTCCAATGCATTGGCCACTCCATCTAATCCCTCAAAGAAATCATCATCATAGACTCTCTCTGTGTCTGGTCCAACTCTGTTCTGATGACCAGTGATGTGTATCTGATGATTCATTTGTTTAACTGCAGCAGCGGCAGTCTCCGATTTCATTTTCTGTATCACAGAGACAATGCCCATATTATTAAAGATATAACTTAAAAACAGCTAAGCTGGTCAAAACCCTTATACTCACAGTGACATCCCAAGATCTGAACAGAAACTGTCGGTTTAGATTAGACTTTTCAATGGTGTCCATGTCAGTAACAATGACCTCTCCACCCTCACCACAGGCAAGACCAATCATAGCAAAATTCTTCAGCAGCTCACAACCAATTGCTCCAGCACCAACCTTCAAAGAAAATGTAATAAAATGCATAAAGTGTTTTCATATTTAATCAAATTCCTAAATCCTCACAGGGTTTTTGTTGAGGAGGGGACTAATTTGGAATCCAAAGTAGCCATTCTTTTTCATAAATGGTAATCTGGACTATGCTCTTCCTCTCTAAGTCCACATCAAGTTCCTTGATTTTATTGTACTATGCTGTGTTCCAGAACGACAGCGAGAAGATTCTGAAGGAGAATCGGCGAAATAACTGAAGTGTTTACATAATCAACAAATAAAAAATGTGAATTAAAAAATATTTCAAAGGGAAGAGTAGTTGCTGTTAGCCCTTTAGATCAGGCATGTCAATCTCACTACCATTGGTGGGCCGCTTCGACTGCCATACGTGCGTCAGCAGGCCGCACTATAACAAATACTATTATACTATTATACAAAGTTACTGTAGCTTTCTTTCCAATACTGAAAACTTTAAAAAATGTAACACTTAAAGTTTAAAGAAAAGCAATTTATTTCCATACAGTCACCATACAACAGTGTACAATTAGAGTCTTGGCCTCTTAGCTAGGTCCTTATTATATTATATTCATTGCTTATATAGAAGCCTTACAGTGTGAGATTTATTTCTTTTGTCCCGACACTTGGCATCTCTTGTTAGTAACCAGTTCGTCAATATCAGGCTTGAAATCTCGTGCAGCTGCAACTTTTATGAGGGATGAAAGGTGCTCGACGGTAAGTCTTGAGTGATGTGGGGTTTTTGTAGCTTTCATTAACGAAAACTATTGCTCACAAAGGTAAGTGCTTCCAAACATTGACAGTACTCTCGATGCCAACTTACGGATCTGCACATACGAGGGTGGCAGGTAAGCATGCAAAGCCTGGCACACCAACTTCGTTGTATTTTGCCTTCAGAATAGAATCTGACTGCACTTCAATCAATTCCATTTGGATATTCTCAGGCGCATTCTCAACGTTGTAAGAGAACAGAGCAATGCCCTGTTTGTGTGAACTGAAATCACGAAAATGCTCACTGAGTTCATTGCTCAGTAATTAAAGTTGGAAAACAAATCCTACAAAAATCAAATTTTACTTTACTAAGTTTACTTCAAAGTTTATATTGTAAAATAAGCCGATATGCAAAAAGCCACCCGACCCACAATAATTTTACAAACTCAAAATCACAAAAATATGTTAATATTAACATCTCACCAACTTCTCGCGTTCACTTCAGATCTTCAGCTGTAGCCTGCACTAACTGTTCGTTACAATACTAGCACAAAATTACATGAAACTAGAGCAAAAAAAACGTGAAAATATGCGGGCTATTACTACTCGTGATGGTCAGTTCTGCCCAGTGGCCAGTCTCAGCAGCCCAGTCAGTACTGTAGCCTTAGCAGGGGCGGCTCTAGGCTCGTGGCGGCCCTGAGCAGAGAAAGAATCGGTGGCCCCTTCGCCTGGCAATGTCAATATGGAATCTTATGCACAGCGGATGGCCACATCCGTTGTGGACACTGCATAGCCGCCTCGTGCTCATGACACGCTTCAATATACGCGTGTCCGTAACTTGAAAACCAAGTGGCGGCCCATGATATTCTCATTACGGCAGAACGTTATAATACTACATATAGCTTACTGCTCTGACTCTAGCGACATCTGTAAATACAGCGTACTAATTAACAAGAAACACAATGTTTTTTGGCCACATTGCTGTCAGCTGTGTCGTTATTTTCTCTTTCTGTTTTATATTCAATATATATTGGCGTGGCGGCCCCTGGGATTTGGTGGCACTGTGCAGGTGCACAGTTTGCACATGCCTAAGGCCGCCCCTGCTGCCCGCTGCTGCAGCCTAGCACTTCAGTTGTGACGCTGCGTCTCATTAACTTTGGTCAAGGCTCGTGGCTATACTAGCAGATGACGTTTCTGGTACCGTAATGCCATGGGAAAACGCGCTTTTGTCAGAAGGCAGAAGTAAGAAAAGGCAATAAGTAACACCGAAGATGCAGAATGATTCAATCACAAACGGCAGTAATCATTTTGTACAAGTTCAGTGCTAACTAGGATCTGTCATGGGGGCCGCGTGTTTGACATACCTGCTTTAGATCATACCGAAATTATAAAGAGACCTGCAAATGTAACAGTTTGTAATTATTTCTAATGCCCTTATACCACTTTAAAACCATGGACAGCTAGTGAGGAAAAACATTACATTCTTTAAAAAAAAAAAAAAGTATTTACATTGACACACAAAAACTACAAGGTCAAGATCAAAAACTTAAAAACAAAAATCATATACTATAAATTGAACCAATACTCCCATGACTGTCTCAACATTGAGTTCTGGTAATCATCTAAAATTTGCTAACCTTTTCATGTTTAAAATTAAAATCACTTAAACACTTTTTCACCAAGAAACAAGTAGTTGTGCTGAAAAAGCATGTATAGATTATGCTGCATAAAAGCTAAAGAGACAACTTGCTTGAAACAATCTCTCAAATTGTTTAGCTTGTAAGCCGACTAAAAAAATTTGTTGCTGGCTGCAAAGGATGAACTGGGAACAGCAACCAGTATTAGACATAAAGCCTTTTCATGTATACACTGTGGGAGATCTCTGATTCATGTTCCTGCCAGGAGGCCAGAACTATGAAGAGATCTGTTCAAGTGGTGGAAGTCTACACAAGTCAACTTTCACTTTCTCGGTTAGTAACTGGAACACAGTGATAACATTATTCACTTTCTAATAAGATAAGGGTAATAGAAGATGCATACATACTAAGTGTATATAAATCTATGTCAACTTGGTTTGATTTTTTATTCTCTCAATTTGAAAAAATGACACTTGTACAATCGGCTTGCTTAATACTTATCAAAACATTTGACACAAGGAATATTATTTTTTAAGACTGGATATTAAATGTTCTTTTAAGAGTCCAGGGGTCTGTTCCAAAAAGCAGGATTAGTGTGAAATCTTTGTTTAAGTCTGAATTTATGGCAATCGGTCTCAGAATACCTGGATTAAGCCAAACCTGTGTTTTTGGAAGACATTAAGCCAGAATTACGTGATCCATGAGATCAAAGATGCAGATAACTCACTAATCCTGCTTTATGAAACTGGCTCAGGATTTGCCTGTCCCAGAGAAAAAGATCCGAGGAAATCCAGCTCAATTACTTGTGCAACTAAAGCTCTGAAACTAACCTGCAAAAGTTCAGATTTAACGTGAAGGATAGGGGCTTTTCCAGCCTCAATAATTAAGATGCAGAGCACCGAATCATAAGATCAAAGTCTGTAAATGTCCTGTCAAATGCTGATCTTAGCTGCACTATATAGGAAGATAAAAAAAAGAAACTATGAAATGTCGAAACTCTCATGCTCTTCCTAAACTAACAGTTGATACAATTACTTTGTCAAATACTGTGCAGAAAAAAGCTATCAGATCGCGATAAGACATTCCGACTAGGGAATCCAATCCCGGGCTCCCGGTAGGGACGTTTTTCATTCCCGGGAATGACACTGCTATAATTCCCGGGAAAACGAGAACGGCCAAGCTCGCATATATAGCGTGTAAAAGTGTAAAAATTGATCAAGAAATAACAGTTATAGTTGAAAATAATTAAGGTGGCACCATTGCTGCAGCTTGCACTTCATCAGACAACAGCTTTGAACAGCAACTTGCAATTGCAATGCGTCAGTCTGTTGCATCCGCATTATCTGTGCCAAGAAACTTGCCATCACAGAATGATGACAAGAAACTGGATGCATCAGTAAAAGCTGAAATGGCGGTGTTTCAGAGCAAGAGCAGGCGTTGTTTAGAACAAGTGTATCAGTATCTGATGATTGTGCCGCCTACTTCAGTGGAGGCAGAGCGTGTTTTCTCAGCAGCAGGCGTACTTCTGCATGAAGGTGCGCTCTTGCCTGGACGACCACACGCTGGACACGTTAATAATAATAACAATTCATTACATTTATATAGCGCTTTTCTCAGTACTCAAAGCGCTATCCACACAGGGAGGAACCGGGAAGCGAACCGACAATCTTCCACAGTCTCCTTACTGCAAAGCAGCAGCACTACCACTGCGCCACCTGTGAGGACATTGTGCTTTCTACACTCTTATTACCGCAACTAAAGATACATGTACTTATATGACAGCATGAACTGCTTGTAGATAAGGTTAGTCTTTTATTTGTGTCAACATACTGCAGTAGTTTTATTAAAAATAAGTGTCGGTTGTTCTAAAACCGTTCACATGTGAAATGACCATGCACTGTGTCATCCCCGAATTCCCAGGAATGGATAAACCTAAGTGTCTATGTGAACTTTACCACTTTACACTAATTACCAAAGCCTACAAAAAAACTCGTAATCCCGGCCCAATTTAAATCCCTTCTCATCTCTCCGTCAGTGTCTTCTGTGTTGTGTGTCAATCAGCAAAAGCAGCAAGCAGCCTGCTGTCCCATCCCCCCACCAACACAGAAAGTACTCTCAGCTCAAGTCTGTTTACTTGCGTGTAAGTTGTCTGGAGTTGTATAGTGTAAGTAATATATCATTATTTGGAATACATGCATTTCATGTGTGTTCCGTGTCTACAACAATCTATGTAAACACATCGTTAAAACAGAAATGTTTTTCATGTTTTAGTAATAATTGACAAAATGTAGACAAGAACTGTATAATGTGTGAAGCCTGAAGTCCAAATATCAAACACTTTCACAAAAGGTACAATTATAACAAAACAAGTGTGCTTTTATTCAAGAATATAACTGCAGAAAAAGAACTAGCATTAGGTGCGACATTGACATGGTCTTAACACAAACGCTTTTAAGTGCAGTGGTAAGAACTGCTGACTCGTAATGAAGAGGTTCATGTTTCAATCCCGGACTCCTCCGTTTTGAGTAGTGATCTGCTCTTATTCTTACTACTAGGGGGCTCCGCCCCCTGCTCGCTTCGCTCGCCAACCCCTGGTGTTGGGAAATTACAAAGAGATGTATGAATGAGATATAGCATAGTGTGAAGGTGTAGATGACGCAGATAGGAAGCCAACAATAAAGTGTTTGGCACAGTGTAAAGGTTTATTGGAAAATTTCTTTGTAAACAACATTAGTAGTAAAGATGGTGTCTTGTCCGTGAATGAGTTTTCCTTGGAATGGAGCATTTATGACCTTAACTTTAACGTCAGATGAACGTCGAAGTTGTGAGAAGGCCACATAAAGTTGTCCATGTACAAAAACGGGCTCAGATAGGTAGATGCCAACCTTGTGCATTGTTTGTCCTTGTGATTTGTTGATGGTCATGGCAAAGGCAGGTTTAATGGGGGAATTGTTTCCGTTTAAGTGTAAAAGGTAATTCCAGGTCAGAACTTGTAAGGTCAATTTTAGGAATTAGAACAGTATTGTTAGCATGTGATCCTGTAAAAACTGTTGCTTGAATAACATTGTGTGTTATGGTGTAGACGGACTAAATGTGTACTATTGCATAAACCCTGTTTAGTGTTAAGGTTTCTTAATAGCATGAGTATTGTTTCGTTTTTAAGGCTAAGACTGTGTTGTGGTAATCCGGCTGGGTTAATAGTGTTCAAATATGCTAAGGGGAAATTAAGATGGTCATTGTCGTCATCAGAGTCAACTTTGTCAGAGCTTAGAAAGAGGTGTGACTCTCCAGGAAGTAATGAAATGACCTGGTTATTAATGTGATCAACAGTAATATTTTTTGGACATAATATACTTCGTTGTGTTAAAAGGGGCATTTGGTCTAATGAGACCGCTGTTCCAAATATCTCCGTAAGTAAATCGTCGCAGATGAAGGGTTGAGGAATTGTAATAATATCTGGGTGAAGTCCATCTGTATTGGTGAGTGTACAATGTTCTAGTTGTAATAACCAATTGTTATATTCGGGATGTGGAGGTTTTAGAAGCGCGCCGAGGTGAATTTTTTTTTTTTGATGCGGGTTCGTGTTTGTGGTCCCGTTACTCGAGCCATCTAGTTTTGTATCCGTGATCATGAATTGATGACTTGTTTGATCTTTATCGTTAGGAATATGGATAAGTAATAAGTAGGATCGAACTCACTGTTAATATGCGGACTGTTCGTTTCTTCGTATTATCACCAATCAGGTCTCGCGCCTGTATATGTATTGTAGTTTCGGTCTCGTGTTGTTTATATGACGTCGTCGCGTATTTTAAGGTGGACTGAATAATAGCTGAGCGCATGGCATGTGGAGCAATAGGTAAGCACTGTCTAAAATCTACTCCTAATAAAAGTACCTTTCCTTCAAAGGGAATATTATTATTCATCAACGCAATGCCAATTGTCCACGTATTTTAAGGTGGACTGAACAATAGCTGAGCGCATTGTACGTGGAGTAATAGTTAAGCACTGTCTAAAATCTCCTCCTAATAAAAGTACCTTTCCCCGCAAAGGGAATATTATTATTCATCAACGTTTGTAGAAGTTTATCAATGGTATTGAGTAAGTGACTGGATGCCATTGTACATTCATCTATAATTAGTGTGGCAAGACGGATGTCACGTGCATTGTCACTGTGCATTGTCATAGTGGATACCGATGTTTCTGTGATTGGGACCGGTATTTGGAATAAGGAGTGACGTGTTTTTGGAGCCGAGACATTTTTTCTTCCGCGGTTTCAGAAGCGCTTTGTAGGTGCCGACGTGATTTGTGCATATTTGCGTTCTTGATTTGTTTCAGGGTGCACAGTTCCAATGCGATGTAATATTTGTGCACATACGGGAAAGCAGTATGGGTCATTGCCTTTTGGTGACCTGATATTTACTCCGGTAGATGCAAAATCAAATGAAGTATTGTAGGATGTAATGCAGTTCATAAAGTTTTTACTTTCAGGTACTTCGTTAGTTAGAAGCTTCTGTAGATCTGCAGGAAATGAATGTAAAGGAGGCAGTGTAATTTGACTTTTTTGACAACAACGTGTAAATTCATTACTTGTATTGCCATTTGTTTCTGCAGGGAAGTTAAGTGAATGACAATGATTGCAAATGACATTCATTAATCCCAATGAATTTTCATGAAAAGTGGACTTATTATTGAACGCGCTGTCAGCTAACTGGCGCAATCGTTAGTGTGGTCGTGGGTCTGAATCGTCCTTTTTGTGTACGTTTCGCGTGCTATGTCCGTAGTCTGTCCCGTTTCGTGTCCAATGGGCTTTGTGTGGCACTGGCGGCTTGTTTTTTTTTGTGTGCTGGGGGGCTTGTTGCCTGAGTTTTTATTTCTGTTAGTGGAGGGGGGTGTTTGTGTGTCGTGGGGCTGAATCGTCCTTTTTGTGTGCGAACCGTTTCGTGTGCTATGTGTGCCTGCGTGCGACTCCTTTGTTTTTGGTGTCCTAGGGGGTGCGTGGCCTCATTTCTTATTTCAGTTACTGGAGGGGGGCTTTGGGTGTCGCGGGTCTCAATCCTCTTCTTTGTGTGTGTCCCGTTTCGTGTGCAATGGCTTCGTGCGTTTACGTTGCATTCCATCCGGCCGGTTTCCGTTGCTTGGGGGGGGTGGGGGGTTCGTGGGGCGCCTGCGCAGTACGTCTTTTGTGGCCACGGCCCATGGCCGGATGTCCCTGCGTCCATCCGGTTTAGCATTCTCAGTTAGTAATATGGATCATAGAATAAAAACATACATTGATTTGAGTCTGTAACAGCCGGTGTAAATTTATGATACTCGTAAAGGTCAGCGTTTTTTTGTTTTTTTTTTTTAATATATATTCAGTTTTATTCTCTCAGTCACGTTCATGCCAGCCCTGATCTGACACTATTGTTTTCAAATAAAGACGTGCTATAGCAGTGGTGAACTCAGATGAGGACGAGGGTTCTACATCGGAGAAAGAGAACACAAGAACGCAAGAAACGTCCACTCACATAAGAAAGCCGCTGCTGCACCAGGCATAAAGGTGAAAGATGGCACAGTTTGGATGCAGCAACAGGTCGGGCGTCATCCTGCCAGTCAGTCTGCCCCACACCTGTCAACAAGTTTTTTCATAGGCTTTTGGTAATTCTACTGTTAATACATCCAAACAACCTTCTAAATTATGACATTAACTTTCAAGCAGCATCTGTGCTCTCTGTCACAAACACACACAATATTCCATCTTTCCGACACAGAAATAACCACCATCAAAAGAGGAATTCTACAATCAAATTTAAGCCACTGTAGCATTTCTGAACAAAACCAACTGAAAATAGACTGGCTGGTGGAGCAAGGAATTGTAGTCTGTGGTTGATCAGCTGTTCAACTCAACTCAGAAGGTCTTATAAATTTTGCCCTGAGCATGCGTTAATCTGGATCAACCTATCTGGGATAGTATTGGCCCACTGAAATCCTATGTTCAGAAACCAGCAAAACCTCTGGTGCAAAATCATGCTAAAGCAAATCGGACTTCTTTTAGAGATCCAGGGTAAACTAATTACTCTTTCTGGAAGAGGCCCCTGGTCTTTCAGCCAGGTAGATATACAGTAATCCCTCGCTATATCGCGCTTCGACTTTTGCGGCTTCACTCTATCGCAGATTTTATATGTCAGCATATTAGATATATATCGCAGACTTTTTGCTGGTTCGCGGATTTCTGCGAACAATGGGTCTTTTAATTTTCTGGTACATGCTTCCTCAGTTGGTTTGCCCAGTTTGATTTCATACAAGGGACGCTATTGGCAGATGGCTGAGAAGCTACCCCAACTTACTTTTCTCTCTCTCTCTCTTGCTCTGACATTCTCTGCTCCTGACGGAGGGGGTGTGAGCAGAGGGGGTGTTCGCACACCTAGACGATACGGACGCTCGTCTAAAAATGCTGAAAGATTACCTTCACGTTGCTCCCTTCTGTGCAGCTGCTTCGTGAAGCGACATGCTGCACGGTGCTTCGCATACTTAAAAGCTCGAAGGGCACGTATTGATGTTTGATTGATTGTTTTTATCTGTCTCTCTCTCTCTCTCTCTCTGACATTCTCTGCTCCTGACGGAGGGGGTGTGAGCTGCTGCCTTCTTTGCAACTGGCTTTGTGCGGCGGTGCTTCGCATACTTAAAAGCTAAACAGCCCTATTGATTTGTTTGCTTTTCTCTGTCTTTCTGACAGGCTTTGCTCCTGACGCGCACTCCTTTGAAGAGGAAGATATGTTTGCATTCTTTTAATTGTGAGACGGAACTGTCATCTCTGTCTTGTCATGGAGCACAGTTTAAACTTTTGAAAAAAGAGACAAAATGTTTGTTTGCAGTGTTTGAATAAAGTTCCTGTCTCTCTACAACTTCCTGTGTTTCTGTGCAAATCTGTGACCCAAGCATGACAACATAAAAATAACCATATAAACATATGGTTTCTACTTCGCGGATTTTCACCTTTCGCGGGGGGTTTTGGAACGCAACCCCCGCGATCAAGGAGGGATTACTGTACGATAATGAAGGCTAATCTATTTCTCAAGTGCCTTTTAATTTCCTCACATCATGTCTACATCGGTTTACTCCATTCCATGTAACTCATGTGAGGAAATTGTGACATACAGTAAATCTTCTGCACGACTGCCAAGGTGCTGAATTAATTTAAGGATAAGTTAGTTTTTGTATATAAACCCTTCACATTGGTTACTTTCAGGTAAGAGACAACCAATAGCCAAAACATTAGCTGGGTACAGTCAAACTATCAGGTTAAGCAATACAAATCTTGGAATCTAAAGTATTACATATTATACTTATGGTTCAATTTCTGTTTCTGTGATGGAAACTATGCTTATTCCACAGGACCTGTGGAGATCTTTGTGTGTTTTTGATTTATTGTCCAAATACTTCTACTGGCTTTTTGCATCTCATCTGTTTCAGTCTGCAATGCAGTTTACATTCTTGTGGGTTTCATAAACAGCATTATTCATTTGCTACCATTGAAATTACAGCTACTGGGCAGTCAGTGACTAGTCAACATCCTTCTTCCATGGACACGCTGTTTTGCATACTCATTCTCAGTTGCTCAACTTGTCCCTCAGCAACACTGTCCTCAAAGAAGCAAAGAGTTCCAGCTCTGTTTACAGACAATCTTATGGTCAGGTGTCAAGCAACCATCTGGAGGAGATAGCTTGCTCCAGCCTTTGCTGCAATGTAGCTTGCAACCATAACTTAACTGAGTGGCTACTTTATTAGTTATATCTATTCTCTCCATGTAATGAGTACTTTGGATAACTCAGGAAGCATTACATTAACAGATAATACAATGTGTGTGTGTGAAAAATAGAATGAAAAATTACCTTGACTGATAAGCTCCTTTGAAGAAAAACCAAAAAAAGGTACCTAATATATAATGGAGATGTGTGTACTTTAGTGGCACACATTAGGTATCTTACCCTCAGTAATGAGTTGATCACTATGTTATTCTCGATATTTGTAGTAATTTTGTGGGATCACTGAATGCACAAACAACGGTTTACACTATACCTCATACCATACCTAATGCTTTCAGCTAACCCTCACTTTATCAGCAGCAGAGGAGCAATGTTATTGAATGTGCAAAGACCTTGTGTTTAAAGATTTACAGGGTTCAAGAGGGCAGCAATCACTTAGGCATGTACAATGCCTAAGGGAAAGTAAGGGAATTTAAAATAAAATAAATAAATAAAAATAAAGGGAAAGTTCTTCACTGCAGTTATGGTGCATGTAAAGCAGCAAGAAAAATGTGTGAAAATATTGAACAGCAAATAGGGGTTCTTAGAGGTCAGTAGATATTAAACTACTATAGTTCCTTTATACTTATTTTTAAATTTGTAAGTTAAAAAATGAATTGAAATGATTAAACAGTCTTGTTTGACATTGGAGACAAGTGTCCAGGAGATCTACATCTATAGAATATGCCTACTAATCTAGCAACCAAGCTCATAGTTACTGAACATGAGAAGGTAGTTAGCCTGCAATGTACTAGAGAATTGGAAAAATCTGCCCAGATGTCCTTCCAAGAATGCTAACCCATAAAGTAGTGTGAGGATTCTCAAAACAACAGTAAGAGACAGATGAGTCACAGCTGGATATAAGAACATGGAAGTCTCCATCCATTCTTAGAAATTTTTGACTAATAATGCCAAGGAGGGTAGGCATATGTTTTATATGTCAGGTTTACATCATTGTTGCTGTTTCTAATATATGGTATAAAATGAACAGCATAGTATATAATGAGGGAAATTGTAAGGGCTGAATCTTTAAGCAAATGCAGACAGAAGGCAACATGACAGTAGTGTCACTTCTTAGAAACTGAGGGGAAATCGCTACTGTGGATTCCGGCTGTTACTTTTAAACAAGTTCTTACACTAGATACAGCTGGTACTTGGCTATAGTTAAATTTTGCACCAATATTACAAAGTCTTCTTCACAAAAAGAATTCTAAACATACAAAATAAGTTACCAAGCACTGTGAAAGACAGTAATACTCTTGAGAACTATGTTTGATGTCAGGTGATTAGAGATTTATTGATTATGTTAGGTAGAATGTTCTAAGTGTTTCAAATGATCACATCCAGACAGATATTGCAGGTCACTTTCAATAAGGCACAAGGAAGCTACCCAACCCCCAAGTGTACATCTTAAAAATATTTTGACTGAAATGCCCTAAAATATCAAACAAATATTTTCATAATATAAATTCTAAAATTACTTAAGTTTACTCTGTTCTTGAAAGGTTTTCAAAAACAAATTTAACAGGGAAAAAGTGAGTGCTACACCTAGGTAACTGTCCTTATAGAAACTTCCTGAGTTATCCAAGTAATTCAGCAACAGTTAATTTAGCCTTTTATTTGCTAAGCTGAAAAACATTGGGCACCTGTTGGCTGACTGTAAAATAGGTGATAAGCAAACAACTTACCAAAAAATATCTTTGCTTTGACAGCTTCTCCTGAATCTTGGATCCAAACACAGCAATCTGTCCATCATACCGACTGTTTCTCTGTATGCATGAAGACAAAATGAGGCAAATTAATTAAATCTGCCAACTTGCCATTTCAACAATAGCGACATGGCACTGATCTTTAAGGGAGGGCCATGAATTTGATAAAAATAATACAATCAGACAGTTAAATACTGAAATATGTATTCAGTCTGGCAGCAGAAAACGTTTTTGAAAGCACTTAAACATTTATAAATTACCAGCACTAAAAATAAAAACATCTTAAAATCCTTCTACATTCTTATGATGTCCGGTCTTGAACTATATTTGTTGCATTTTAAGCCAGGAATATACTTAATGCTACATGACATGTGAGCTTCAGAAGCCTGCTGCTACACAAGCATTAAAATTCTTGACAACATGCTCAGAGGATGTGTCAAAAGAATGCTGGGAACGCACAAGTGTTTTGAGTTTGAAGAATAAACCAGAGCTAAAAGTATGCTGCTACTTTAACAATTTATAATGTACATAACATTGTCAAATCAGTATCTATACATCATAACATACTTATTTTTTTATACATGCCTGTTAAATTTTTTAAATTAAAGAAACAATGAAAAAAATAGATGTTATATACAAACAGAATAAGTGCCTTCTAGTTACTGGAGAAGTTTGTAGGTCTACATTTTCTGTTTAAAATTTTAAGGAAAACGGAAGCAAGTCAAAAAAGAGGACACTCAATTTATTTTTGAATACAAAGACATGAAATACTGAAACTATATAAATTTTAGAGGAAATATTTGCAGTATTGTAGCAGCTCTCAAAGAATAGAATAATGACTGAGAAATGCAAACATGCCCAGAGACAGCTTTGGCCTTGTGAAAGTGTAGCAGTTACTGAAATAGTTTCCAGATCAGATATCAATCTCCCTCCCCAATACCCCCTAAGGAATTGTGTAACTGGTTTTAAAAACTATTTTCAGAATTACCTAGATAAAGTAACTAATTTAGATAATTGTAACTGAAAACAAAGCAAACTACTTTTGATATGGTAGAACAGATTTGTAGACTTTCTTACTAGTGGGTGCAACAGAATTAAATTGGACAAGTGCTTACAAACACACAATCCTCTTCAGTAGGTATGGACTCCTCTGCTTCAGGAAGACATTCAAGAGCATCAAAGTATAGCCATTGGACAATAGGCATAAATTTTCCAGTGCAGGCCTGTCAAAGTGAAATGGATTCTTTTGTCACAATCTTCAAAAATCAACTTATGACTGTACAGAATTAGAAGTATGCAGTTTGGTATTAAATTCCCTGAATACATTTTCAAACCTTTAAATCTGAACAAAAGTACACACAACACAATGCTAACATCAAGCTCTATTTATGCCTTCTTTTTAATGAAAATCTTACAATAAATTAACTTACCTTCATGACTTCCTGGGCTGCTAGGCCTCCAATAAATGCATTGATAGGAGCAAGGTCTCCTGCTGACACATAGGATAACTTCTTTAACAGGGTTTCATCAAGCTGCTCTTGTTTAGCACTTCCAGATAGAGCAGCTATTGATGGATTTGGCAATGGACAGCAGCTCTTCAGCATCTGACTATAAAAAATAAACATTCATAGTTGTACATCTTTTATATTATTTTATATATATATATAATATATATATAGATATATATATATATTCTATATATAATATATATATATATATATATATATATATATATATATATAATATAAATATATACACACACCACACATACATACATACATATATTTGCAGCTGGAGATCCACAAAGGGAGAAAATGAATCATGTAGTGTTCTCCCTGGCGTCTTTTAGCCAGGCGCTCCACCCGGCTAATTTAGTTCAGCACCCGGCTGCCATCTCATATAATATTGCGAGATGACAGCCACAGATCTACAAGCAGATCTAATGATCTGCAGAGATAGCAAGGGACGAACGGGCGGGTGGGCAAATATTTTAGAAGCAGGATCGCATCTGGCCAGGGGAGAGGTGCGTGGCGGAATGTTGCTGTCACTCGATGCTGAACAAGCTAATAGTGGGGACGAGGCGGAGTGGAGGTCACAAGCAAAGAGTATGGGGAGGTGGGCAGGCGAGAGGAGGACTGATAAAATAAAAAAAAAAGTCTAGTGGAACCAGCCTGTCAGATATCAGAAAAAGGGCGTCAGGAAGTGACATCTCTGTTCTCAGTGTCAGTGCATTCTGTAGCGTACAGCTGCTCTCTTCTTGTTCAGTACTTTAGCAAACCAATATATATATACACATTTGTTTAAGCATTAGGGTGAGTTTTGTGTGCACAAATCCTTGTTATACTCACTGTGGTTCCTGTTAAAGTGACTCCCTCTACCTTTTTTAATATTTGCTCATATTTAGACCTGCGTCCATATTGCAAAAAGTGTGCAGAAACCCTTGCAGCACACACTGTGTCCTGAGCAAAAGTTTTGTCACTGAATTGCTGAGGGTTTTTGTTAAAGTGACCCATCTGCCATTCCTTTTTTTGTTCATATCTTGCCCTGCCGTAGTGCAAGTGTGCATTGAATATTCCAACAGGCTCCCACTTTCCCACTCAAAAGTCTTATTCATAGGTACTTTGAATTTTTCCCAAATGTTTTACCAACATGAGTAAAAAAAAAAAAGTGTTCAGAAAACACTGCTCAGTTTTTTCAGAAAAGAGATGCCACAAACTAATGACAGTGAAGTGTCAACTCCTGATGTGGCAATTTCAGACAAAGACATTACAGAGGCTGGTCCATCAGGGGAAATCTCTTTAGGCATACACTCTGCCAATTGATAAATCTAAGCACTGCTTATCTGGCATCAACCAACAATGGTTTAAAGATTTTGATTGGCTAATGGTCAAAGGAAATGGTATGTGGTGCTCACTGTGCATGAAATATTCAAACACACACACCCCCCAAGGAGGGAGTTACCTTGGGTAAACGTGCCATGCACAAGAATTCGAAAAGAAAGCTTGCTGGACCATGAAAAAAAGTAAACCCCCCCCAAAAAAAAGTACATAAATATAATCCATTAAAAATCAATAAGAAGTGGGAATAAAAATCAATAAATAAATCCATTGGTTCTGTACATTAATAACAATGAATTTTAAAAGAAACTACTCAGATGCAGTTGAAGTGCAGACTTTCAGCTTTAATTCAGTGGGGTGAACATTTTATTTCCAGTTATTTAATTTGAAGGGATTGTGGTTAAAAAAAATGCTTAGTTGCATCACATTTTTATGCAATCGGTTTTGTTCACCCCACTGAATTAAAAGTTGAAAGTCTACACTTCAACTGCATCTGAGTTGTTTCATTTTAAAATTCATTGTGGAATGTACAGAACCAAAATTAGAAATAAGTTCTCTCTGTCCAAATATTTATGGACCTAACTGTACATATACACGTATATTATATATATATATATATATATACACATGCATACATACATACATATACATGCATACATACATACATACATACATATGGCTAAGGTGGCTAAGTCAGTGTGATGACGGGGTTATTGGGTGTACAGTTTATTATGAACATGTTTTTCTTAAGTTTGCATATGCTGGATTTATGTCCAAGTGTCTGTTGATGGCGTTCTCATTTGATAGCCAAGATTCGGCCAGCTCTCTGGCACTTTTAGTACTGGCCTTAAATTTTACTTGTACATTGTCCCAGTTAAATGTATGTCCTGTTGATTTAGTATGCGTATAGATCAATGGTAGCGAGTCCTTTCTTTTGACGCCGTTGTGATGTTCCTGTATACGTGTTGCGATTCTTTTTGAAGTTTGTCCTATGTATATCGCAGAGCAAGAACTGCATGGAATGCTATAAACTGCGTTTCGTGTTTCTGCTGTCTATTTTTGTATTTAGCATTAAAGAAGGCCGTGGGCACAAATTGTTGTGGGTTTGTGTGCTATTCTGACGCCCGACTTGGCCAGGATGCGCACTGGTACCTTCAGACACCTTGTGTCTCCGTGGGCGCAACACCTTAAGCACCCGCCACAAGAAAGACCAATGAAGCTATTGAGAACGATCACACCCACACGTGCAGGTACGACTCCGCGACACCCCCCCCCAACTACGCCTCATTAACTCCCCGCTGGCCATGCAATCGGCGCTCACGGAGGAGAGACACGGCTCTATGGGATTTAAAACAGGCCCTTTTTTTTTGAATCCGCGGACGCCGCTAGATACCACATTCTTTTCAATCATTACTTCAGAAAATGTTAGCCCTTCAATTTTTAAATATGAAAGTAGCAGGCAAGAATGGACAGTTGCGTCAAAAATGATCGAGAAGTTAATCATACAAAGACTTCAGTCCAAAACAGATTTTACTAATACTGGCAACGACATCAGAGCTCTAAAGAGTCATTTCTAAATGTAGCCAAACTAGCTCATATTGGGCTGTGAAAGGGGGTTTTCTGCCCTTAAAAGGATGAAGACGTGTTTGAGAAATCGCAAGAATCAAAGCAAGCTAAATAACCTCATGCTGATCTTCTTGGAGGGCCCAGATCCTGGGGACTTTTGATTATGGAAAAGCTGTAGACAACTGGGCCTCTAGGAAGAAAAGAAGAATAAGTATTTAACTGAAGACACCTTCTGCATATGCAAGTTGGCTTTAAAGAATATTTTTAAATTTTTCTTCATTAGGTTTCCCATACTTTTTTTTTCTCCCCCATTGTTTTCACTTTTCTTCCCGACATTACAATACTTGTGCCTCTTGGTTTATGTCATAAAAATTGTTATTTAAAATTTTTGTTAGGGTTGCAGGATCCAGAATTGAATACTTCTTAAATTTAATAAAAATATTCTGGCACAAGTGTCAAACCTTAAAAAAGGAAGTTATCTTGAGCAATGGAAAATAATTAATAATAATTAACTAATAAAAATAGTGCACAGTTTAATTTTCCCACCGCACGACCTCAAATTTCCCTGGTCCCGCGCCGGGCTAATTTTTCATGCCACCCAGCCGGGAAAAAATTTCTGGGAAGAACACTGACGTAGTCATAAAATAGTTTTTATTCCTGAGCTTTCAGCCCCTTGCCAGGGGCCTTCAGAGGATAATGCTTAGACTTACAAGAATCAAAGGCAATATATAGCAAAAATTAGGTGGGGGGGTGGCGGGATAGCTAAGTCAGTGTGTTCGGGGAGGGGGGTGGGGGTGTATTGGTTGTAAAAGTTTCATTTATTATGAACATGTTGTTCCTTAAGTTTGCATATGCAGGGTTTATGTCCAAATGTCTGTTAATGGCATTCTCGTTTGATAGCCAAAAATATATATACACACACACACACACACGCATATATATTTATTTATTAATACAGGTGCTGGTCATAAAATTAGAATATCATGACAAAGTTGATTTATTTCAGTAATTCCATTCAAAAAGGGAAACTTGTATATTAGATTCATTCATTAAACACAGGCTGATGTATTTCAAATGTTTATTTCTTTTAATGTTGATGATTATAACTGACAACTAATGAAAGTCCCAAATTCAAGTATCTCGGGAAAATTAGAATATTGCGAAAAGGTTCAATATTGAAGACACCTGTGCTAGACACTCAGAATCAGGCTAATTAACTCAAAACACGTGCAAAATGCCTTTAAATGGTCTCTCAGTCTAGTTCTGTAGCTACACAATCATGGGGGAAGACTGGCTGACTTGACAGTTGTCCAAAAGAAGACACTGACACCTTGCAGCAAGGAGGGCAAGACACAAAAGGTCATGCTAAAGAGGCTAGCTGTTCACCAGAGCTCTGTGTCCAAGCACATTAATAGAGAGGCGAAGGGAACGACAAGATGTGGTAGAAAAAAGTGTACAAGCAATAGGGATAACCGCACCCTGGAGAGGATTGTGAAACGAAAACCGCATTCAAAAATGTGGGGGAGATTCACAAAGAGTGGACTGCAGCTGGGAAGTCAGTGGCTTCAAGAACCACCACGCGACAGACATATGCAAGAACATGGGGTTTCAGCTGTCGCATTCCTTGTGTCAATCCACTCTTGACAAGAGACAGCGTCAGAAGCTTCTCGCCTGGGCTAAAGACAAAAAGGACTGGACTGCTGCTGAGTGGTCCAAAGTTATGTCTCTTGATTGAAAAGTAATTTTGCATTTCCTTTGAAATCAAGGTCTCAGAGTCTGGAAGAAGAGAGGAGAGGCACAGAGATCCACGGTTGCGTGAGGTCCAGTGTAAAGTTTCCAGCAGTCGGTGAGTGGGTTTGGGGGTGCCATGTCATCTGCAGATTTCATTTTCTCAACAGGACCTGGCACCTGCACACAGTGCCAAAGCTAGCCAGTACTTGGTTTAAGGACCATGGTATCCCTGTTCTTGATTGGCCAGCAAACTCGCCTGACCTTAACCCCATAGAAAATCTACGGAGTATTGTGAAGAGGAGATATGCAATACGCCAGACCCAACAATTCAGAAGAGCTGAAGGCCACTATCAGAGCAACATGGGCTCTCATAACACCTGAGCAGTGCCACAGACTGATCGACTCCATGCCATGCCGCACTGCTGCAGTAATCCAGGCCAAAGGAGCCCCAACTAAATATTGAGTGCTGTACATGCTCATACTTTTCATGTTCATACCTTTCAGTTGGCCAACATTTCTAAAAATCCTTTTTTTGCATTGGTCTTAATTGATATTGTAATTTTCCGAGATACTGAATTTGGGACTTTCATTAGTTGTCAGTTATAATCATCAACATTAAAAGAAATAAACATTTGAAATACATCAGTCTGTGTGTAATGAATGAATCTAATATACAAGTTTCACTTTTTGAATGGAATTACTGAAATAAATCAACTTTGTCATGATATTCTAATTTTATGACCAGCACCTGTACATACACACACTGCCCTCCATAAGGTTTGGGACACATTTTTCCTTGATTTACCCTTCTGTTCCACAGTTTAAAATAACATCAAATCATTCAGACGTGACTAAAGTGCAAACTGCAGACTTTACGGGTATCTGCATACATTTTACTCACACCATGTAGAAATTACACTTTTTATAAATGATCTCATCATTTCAGGGCACCATAATGTTTTGGAAACAGCAGCAACACATATTTTAAAGCTGTCATATTTAGTACACTGTTGCACACCCCTTGCATGCAATGACTGCTTGAAATCTGTGATTTATAGATATCACCAGGTGCAAGCCTCTATTGCAGCCATCTTCAGTTCTTGCTTGCTCTGGGACTTGTCTCCTTAGGTTTTGTCTTCAGCATGTGGAAGGCATGTTATATTGAATTTAAACTGGGTGACTGGCTTAGCCATTGAAGAATTTTCCATTTTTTTCACTTTGATAACTTGTGTGTTGCCTTAACAGCATGTATGGGACCATTATCTTATTGTAAGATGGCAAGCCATTCAATAAGTTTGGAAGCATTTACTAGAACTTCAACAGATAAGATGTTTCTATACACCTCAGAAAGCATTGTGCCACTGCTGTCATTTGTTACATCATCAATGAACATTAGTGTGCCAGTACCTGTTACAGCCATAACACCTTAACAACGGTGTTTAAGAAAAGAGATGGACTGCTTTGGATCTTGGGTAGTTCCTTTTCGACTCCACATTTTGCTCTTACAATCACTTACTAGTCTCTGACACATACACATCTGCCTCCGGAAGATTATTTACAGATACCTCTAATGGCTTTATTCTTGTTTTTCAGCTCTTAATGACTGCTCTGACTTTCATTGGCACAGGTTTGCCCTTATGTTGAACAATGGCAATAAGAGACTCCAAAAGGTGGAAGGCAGGCTAGGTATCTTATGTCTACAGTAATGAAGCAATGAAACACACCGAAGTAATCACAAAGGCATGTGGAGCCAATTGTCCCAAATATTATGGTGTCCTGAAATTGAGGGGACCATGTATAAAAAGTATTGCAAGTTCTACACTGTGTAAATGTATGCAAATACCATTAAATGAAAGTCTGCAATGTCCACTTTAATCAGGTCTCTGATTTATAACTTTGAACTGTGGAGCAAAGAAAATCAAGGAAAAATGTGTCATTATCCCAAATGTTATGGAGGGCACTATATATAAATATACATATATATAATGCAAATTTGACTGACTCACTCACTTTTACTTGTTGATATTTGTCAGTCATAATGCTGTAGTGAGTAGGCAATTCTTAGGGATTGCGTCTTTTTCTCTTCTGAGCACCAAGAAAGAAAGGAAGAAACTGTGTACAGATTTACAGCTGCTGCTTTATGCAAATTAAGGCCACTATCAGAAGCAAAGGGAAAGGACAAGAGTTCCACAAAACTCAAAGAAAAATCGGGAGTGATTAGAAAATTGTGTCCTTGGGCACACGCAGTAATTCTTCAGTAAACTTTTCACTCTTAACACTGCTGCATAAAGTACATACAAATTCGATGGGGTGTGGCCCACTTCAAACGCTTATTACAACATAAGCCAGGAATGATGGCATGCCTTGGCAAGCTTTAATCCTTTCTTAGCTTAGTAAACAAGTCCCCTGCGGACAGGACATAGAGGAGGCAGACATTGAATTGTTGCAATAAAAACATTTCTTAATGTACCTGTGAGTACTCCCCACAGGATCTCCAGCTGAGTATTATTTTATCAGGCCCCCAAAACACACAAATCGAATGTTAGTGTAGTCAGATGGCCACTAGTAATATGGTTCTGCTTCAAGCACTGGGACATTGTACAAGCATGGGCCGATGGCATGCCTTGGTCAGATTAAACACTTGCACAGCACAGTAAGGCGGTCCCCTCATGGACAGAACACAGAGGAGGTGGATATTGTACACAGTTCACAATAATATTTCTTTTCATCTGTTTTTAATTCTGTAAAATGGTTAAAACTTTCAATTCATTGCATGCCCCAAGAAAATGTGCAGCCTGTAAAAATCAATACTGTATGTAAAAAGTTAAAGTAAATCATGACTCTGTATATATTGCCTTAGATCTAAACCCTCCAAAATTTTGCCAATGGTACAAGATTACAGAGCAAAACGTTATAATCAGTTTTGTAAAACTACCTTTTTTGTAGGATGTGCTATAGGGTAAAATTATATGTATACCCCAAATTCCCTTTATTCCTTCTAATTACCTGTTTGTATTCAAAAGAATATAGTCACTTATAAAATCTGTTTCCAATGACCATTAAGAAGTCAAGGTCAGTCAGCACACATGTTTCACTCATGGGCAACTGTATGTAGCATGTTCAAGACTAAGGAGCTCCAATGAATTCACAATATCAACCTCTGGTTTTTTTTTTTTGGTTTGTTTTTTTTTAAAAAAAAAAAAAAAGGTAAATTTTGCATACAAAAAAGTAAAGTAAGCTACATAGTTAGCTTCTGATACATCCGATTAAAAGCACTAAAACTGAGGTACACAGCAGCTGACATCAGGGGTAAACATGATAATGCACACTATTCTTCTGGTGTACAGCTCATTCTTTTATGCTTCTTTAATAATAGGGTGTTGTACCGCGTTAGCCCTTATGGATGAAATGAGAAGTCAGGCAAAATGACAGCTTTTACTGGCTAGCTAAAAAGATTACAATATGCAGCTGTAAGGGCAATTCGGGCCTCTTTTTTAGGCAAGATGTAATCTTGATTACATCATGTTTCTTTAATGTCATTTAAAGACTCGTAATAATTTACCTACCACATGCAGGATACTATCAAAATTCTGCCCATAGAGTGCTAGGGTGATTATTTAAATAAATTACTAGGGTGATTATTTTAATTTACTTTCCCAAGTTTCTTACTTTTAGTAGCTACTATACATTGGGTACATTTTTGTCTTGTGAATTTCAAAGTGCTCTATAGTGTGTTGTTTCAAATCACTTAATGGTCCATTTTGGCAGACTGTATATGGCAGTTGCACGTGATGTAAGCATGGCAGCTTTAAAAGGGTCAAGACAGTCACTTTAGTTTCACCATGACCGATTTCCTACTGGCATACTTTTTCAGACATGGTTCTCAGACATGGTTCAATTAGCTTTACTGGTAAAAATGGAAACCTAATTAAATGAGCGGTGCATCACTAAGGTATGCATACATACACACAGCCAATAGCACTTACAGTACCTTATTCCAAGGCTTTGGCATTCTGTCATGTTGTTTTGCAAAGTGGCGGAGGGCCTGGAACCCAATATGTAGCTGACCTGGGCGGTCAAACTTAGCAAAGTCGGTCATGATAAAGTCTGGTTCAGCCATTGAAGATGACAAGGGTTTCTAAAGAAATTAAACAAAAAAGCACAGTAAGTGTTTTTTCACATTAGTCCTTGGTCTAAATCCAAGTTTCTTAAACAGCAACAAATGATGCTCAGTACCAAAGTACCAATGCCAGTCCTGTAACAAACATTACAAGTGTTAAGAAGAAAGGACAACGTAGTATTGAGAAGCAAGTCTTTAAGAAGACTGGAAAGTGAATTTATTCAGAGCATTTTAGCAGTTTATGGTTGATCCAATTACAACTCTCAACAAGCTTTGAAATAAAACCCAAAAGTGCACTCAAACATCTTGAATGTGTTTGTGAACTTTTGTATACGCATATATTTTCATAAATATTACATAAAAATACACACACAAATACAGAAACACACATGGTTGAGCATTAAGGCCTGTAAATAATTTTACAGTATTTTTAGGCTACTTCATGATATCTCAATATTTTGAAACATCCTCTAAAGCACTTTATAAATGCTCGATTTAATCGTTTGATTCATACATACAAACATACAAATATGATGATTCTAGTACTCTCTGCAGGCTGAAATGTGTGCATTAAAGCAGCATAAGACAAAACCTGTATTTGCTTGTTTATTATAATATCTGGATATCTGCTATGTCCCAATCTTCAGGTTGACCACTGAAGTATTGGAGCTGCATTACTACATGCACTAATTGGAGAAGGATCTGATCATCAGTTGTCGGGAAACAGACAACTTGTTTTATTTGGTAACATTATGCTTTAGGTCAGCTTCTATTTCATTGCAGTTACCACTGTCATGGTCAAACTATCCAACATACCAGAGTACAGTCTTTTGGTCCCACGAGAGTTTCCAGCTCAGCCAGCACCCATAAACATATCAGAAACAGGAGAGTCACAAATCCTTTGGGATATGCTACAATCAATATAAACAGTGCTGGATGGAATAATGTTTAAGCCTAATGTTTAATCTGAAGGAAATGACTCAAGTAGACAACAAATACAGGAAAACATAACTAAACCACAAACTGACTATAGCACAAAAGACCATACACGTATACAGTAGTCATATGTTCCATATCTCATGTCAGCTGTGCAAGAGTTTCAACAAGTGCAACTGAAGAAACTCGAGATCAAAGTGGTAAGAAATCTGTCTGTTCATTTGACATTAATTACAAGACAATAAATACTAACATGTTTTAATGTAACTAGCCAGGACATTAATCTCTGACTCAAGTTTTTGCACTGGGTCCTGCACCCATTTACTTTGGGAATGTTACTATAAATTCTAAAATATAAAACCTAAGTGTTTTAGGCAAATTATAAAATTAATTGCATCTTACTGTTTCATAGATAATGAAGATTAATTTTAAAAAATTGCCCTTAAAGGGGAAAAATGAGCAATTTCTATAGTTACCACAAAGGTTTATATAGCACCACCACAGCCAAAGCAAGCAATAGCTTTGGAAGTAACAGACTTACAAAGCTGATCTTCTTGGGCATCTTAACTTGCGTGACAATTCCTCCTCGAACATAATCTGAAAAACTGCTGGTATCACAAATACTGAATGTGTAAGGACCTACAAAGAGAAATATAATCTTTAGAATAGTTATTTTTATGATTAATCCTTAAAGTTCAAACTGTTAATATGTATTTTTAAAATAATAAGCCTAGATTCACAATTGAGTGAAAAATTAACTGGCACACTTCTTGTAGTGTTAAAGGAATGGGTAACCAGGAAAAATATATTTGTTTGGGTACTTATCCAGTTTGCTCTTTAGTAGTGGCTGGGAAAAAAATTAATCTCAGGTTTTCATGAAGAATGCTGATAAAGGTTACGATGGAATGGGTGCTCATGCTGTAAAACAGCTAATACCAAAACTTCTAAATGGAAAATCTCATGTTACTCATATTGCATTATATACAGTGCATCTGGAAAGTATTCACAGTGCATCACTTTTTCCACATTTTGTTATGTTACAGCCTTATTCCAAAATGGATTAAATTCATTTTTTTCCCTCAGAATTCAACACACAACACCCCAAAATGACAATGTGAAAAAAGTTTACTTTAGGTTTTTGCAAATTTATTAAAAATAAAAAAACTGAGAAATCACATGTACATAAGTATTCACAGCCATTGCTCAATACTTTGTCGATGCACCTTTGGCAGCAATTACAGCCTCAAGTCTTTTTGAATATGATGCCACAAGCTTGGCACACCTATCTTTGGCCAGTTTCACCCAGACCTCTCAAGCTCCATCAGGTTGGATGGGAAGCGTCGGTGCACAGACATTTTAAGATCTCTCCAGAGATGTTCAATCGGATTCAAGTCTGGACTCTGACTGGGCCACTCAAGGACATTCACAGAGTTGTCCTGAAGCCACTCTTTTGATATCTTGGCTGTGGGCTTAGGGTCGTTGCCCTGCTGAAAGATGAACCGTCGCCCGAGTCTGAGGTCAAGAGCACTCTGGAGCAGGTTTTCATCCAGGATGTCTCTGTACATTGCTGCAGTCATCTTTCCCTTTATCCTCACTAGTCTCCCAGTCCCTGCCGCTGAAAAACATTCCCACAGCATGATGCTAACACCACCATGCTTCACTGTAGGGATGGTATTGGCCTGGTGATGAGCGGTGCCTCATACCAAAGAGTTCAATCTTTGTCTCATCAGACAACAGAGAATTTTCTTTCTCATGGGTCTGAGAGTCCTTCAGGTGCCTTTTGGAAAACTCCAGGCGGGCTGCCATGTGCCTTTTACTAAGGAGTGACTTCCGTCTGGTCACTCTACCATACAGGCCTGATTGGTGGATTGCTGCAGAGATGGTTGTCCTTCTGGAAGGTTCTCCTCCATACAGGCCTGATTGGTGGATTGCTGCAGAGATGGTTGTCCTTCTGGAAGGTTCTCCTCTCTCCATAGAGGACCTCTGGAGCTCTAACAGAGTGACCATCAGGTTCTTGGTCACCTCCCTGACTAAGGCCCTTCTCCCCCGATCGCTCAGTTTAGATGGCCGGCCAGCTCTAGGAAGAGTCCTGGTGGTTTCGAACTTCTTCCACTTACGGATGATGGAGACCACTGTGCTCATTGGGACCTTCAAAGCAGCAGAATTTTTTCTGTAACCTTCCCCAGATTTGTACCTCGAGATAATCCTGTCTCGGAGGTCTACAGACAATTCCTTTGACTTCATGCTTGGTTTGTGCTCTGACATGAACTGTCAACTGTGGGACCTTATATAGACAGGTGTGTGCCTTTCCAAATCATGTCCAATCAATTGAATTTACCACAGGTGGACTCCAATTAAGCTGCAGAAACATCTCAAGGATGAGCAGGGCAAACAGGATGCACCTGAGCTCAATTTTGAGCTTCATGGCAAAGGCTGTGAATACTTATGTACATGTGCTTTCTCAATTTTTTATTTTTAATAAATTTGCAAAAATCTCAAGTAAACTTTTTTCACGTTGTCATTATGGGATGTTGTGTGTAGAATTCTGAGGAAAAAAATGAATTTAATCCATTTTGGAATAAGGCTGTAACATAACAAAATGTGGAAAAAGTGATGCACTGTAAATACTTTCCGGATGCACTGTACATTAGTTATTCAGTCATATGCTCACAATGTGCAAAACCTGTTTATTTTTTGCTAAAATATTGTTTTAATACTCCAGGAAAATCAGCACAGGGCATGGAAAGGAAATATGCTCACAAAGGGTTGAGGATTGAGGACTCTTGACCAGTAAATGAAGGGGAGAGGTGCATTTTCAATTCAAAATCTCATTTCCATGTGAACATGTTTCTTGTTCAAATTCTGTATGAAAATGTATGCGTTTTGCATGTAGTGAGCATATACTGTATGAGTGGTCTAACAAACACGTCCTTCACACTGCCAGCTAGGTAAGACATTCATTGAACCACCTTAAAACAGTGGGACGAGAAGGAATTCAGCCTTGTCGAGGCACTTTAAAGTGAAACCTCCTTTGAACATCAGTTACAGAATTGGGTACTGTATCCGTAAAGGCAAACATATGATGAAGCACAGAGCAATTGCTCTTGGCCAATTAAACTGCATTTAGCATATTTAGTGCTATAGCAATATTGTACAACTCCATAAAACTCACTCATTCTTCATTATACCTTGAAAACTGTCACATTCTTGTCCTATACCGGTTTTCATTTGGACATTTCAATTTGGTGTAGTGACCCCTTCACTTCATAAGCTCATCTATCATTTCAACCTCTCCTCATTTCTTACACCCGTCTTTGCTGTCAGTCTTCTCAAACTGGCTGTTTAATAAGTTGGGAGAATGAAGGTGGGAAATAGTTATTACACACTGCTCAAAAATTGTAAGGGAACACTTAATCATGACAGTTAACACCAAGCCAATTGAGCTTAAGGGATACCAATCTATCCAGTTAGTAAGAATAAGCGATTGTCAATCACGTTGACCTGGTTTGGTGCAAATGAAAGTGAGATTATGTGCACTGGAGAGGCAACAGCAGGACAACCCCCAAAAAGGGAATGGTTTTACAGGTGGTGGCCAAAGACAATTGCTCTCTCCTTATCCTTCCTGACTGATTCTTCTCCAATTGTGCGTTTTGCTAGTGTAACTGTCACTACTGGTAGTATGATGCAGTTCCTGCAGCCAATTCATGTTGCATAGTTATTACAGCTCCTCCAGGGTGACACACCCATACATGTTGTCACAACGAAGCTTGTTGTGCCTTCCAGTACAGTCTTAAAAGCATGGAGGACATAGCAGGAGAAGAGCCGTTACATGAGGACAGCTGGACAGGGCTGTAGAAGGGCATCAACCCAGCAGCAGGATTGGCATCTGCTCCATTTTGAAAAAAGGAACAGGAGGAACACTACCAGAGTCCTGCAAAATGATCTCCAGCTGGTTACTGATGTGCATGTTTCTGACCAAACTGTCAGAAACAGACTTCAAGAGTGTGGAATAAGGTACCAACATCCTCTAATGGAATCTGTGCTCACAGACCATCACCGTGTAGCTCGCCAGAGCAGTGCTTCCCAAACTCGGTCCTGGGGACCCACTGTGGCAGCAGCTTTTTGTTCCAGCCAGGTTCTGTTTTTAACTGGATTTCTGGGCTAATTAAGTTAACTGTTTTTCCCACATTCTGTGCTTTGGGAACAATATAAAAAGTAGAAAACTAAGTTAGGTAAAAAATAAATAAATAAATATTAAAATGTACCGAGCAGTTATATGCGAAAGTATTTTTTTTCTTGATTTTCATTCTGCTTTTCCAGGTGTTCTAATTGTTTAATTAATCCATTATTTACTAATTAGTGGGTCTAACACTTAAGTAGTTGCAGCCTTTGATTATTCAGTGTTGCTTGCCAGGGTGTCTGCTTTGCTCATTTTTAGTCGTCATTAATAAGATACCATGAAGGGGAAAAACTGCACAGAGAAAGGGCAAAATATAATGAAATCAACAAAAGAGTTAAGCATTTAAATCTAGTGTGTAAGAGCCATTTGCTAGTTATTTAAGTTATATTAAATGTTTGCCTATATACAGTATCAGTGCATAGTCTACGGGAGGTTCTTATCCTCACAAGTTGAATTGAATTGGTATATTCTACCTATTCCTTGCCTCTCAAACTATAGATTAGCCTCGGTTAGTAACCTGCCTTGCCGTGTGTAAGGCATGGAGGCATTACGGGTTTAAACCGTGCCTTACGTGCTCAATAGTATGAAAGTTAACATGCTCTATTGAATGTGCAGTGCCGTACGTTTAGAGCGTACTGAAGGCGAAGTAAAGCATCTTTAAGTATAGAAACAACTGAAGTTTGACAAGAAAAGCTAAGTTTAGAGAACAAACATTTTTTTCTAATTTTTTTACCTTTTATTCTACATGTGAAACCTATTTTCTTTATTCTTGTGTGGACTATTTGCCTTGAATTTTCACTAAATCTTTAAAAACAAACTTTTTGATTGAGAGATTTCTTTCAGCACACATTTAACTCGTGCTTGATCCTGCTTTATTCACCAGCAGCTACACATAGCAAAAGCAGAAATATTTCTAAATGTCTTATAAATGTGGTGCTTTTCTGAATGTAGAACAACAGAAAAAACTACCAGCTAATTAAATGAGATCAGTGTTATCAGGTGTTGTCACCGATTATGAATCTGGTTGGAACAAAAACCTGCAGCCACAGTGGGTCCCCAAGACCGAGTTTGAGAACCCCTGGACCAGAGAATACCACAATTGGCAGCTCAGCCATTGTTGCCCTGTTTTCCTCATGGATGAAAACAGGTTCACACTGAGTACATGTGAAAGAATATGGAGACACCGTGGTGAATCTTATGCAGCCTGGAACATCATCCAGCATAACCAGTTTGGTGGTGGGTCTGCGATGGCCTGGGGAGGTATATCCTTGGAGGTTCGCAAAGACCTCCAAGCACTAGGCAATGATACCTTGACTGCTGTTAGCTACCAGGATGAAATCCTCAAAGCCACCGTGAATTATGTAGAAGGAGGATGACATTGATTGGCCCGCATGTTCCCCAGACCCAAATCCAATTGAGAAACTCTGAGATCCTATCTACTGATGCAGTCAATACTGCCAAGTAGTGCCACAGACTGTTCAGGAGCTCACTGGGATCTAGGTCTGGACAGGACACCATCTGCTATCAGGAGGAGCCATACACACTAGTGAAGTCACATTACGAGTTGGCGTGATGAAATTCACGCAAGCTGGATAAACCTGTGATTTCAATTTTTGACTTTGATTTTCAATGTAATGTTGAAACCAGCCCTCAATGTGTTGGTGATTTTGGTTTCCACTGACCATCGGTACATCATGTTGTTCTCAACAAATTACACAGTATTGCTCAAAGACTTTCTAGTTTAATATTTAATTTATTGAAATCTGATGTGCGATTTAAGTGTTCCCCCAATTTTTTTTTGAGTAGTGTATTTAAGTTATCCGTGATTTGTCAACAACTCTGTTTTACATACTAGTGCTACAAATACTATGCTAAATAGTGGGTGGCATATCACTCAACACAGAATTCTCAATTTGATGAACTCTTCAATTTTATTACACAATCATATGGTGATCCCCCACAGGCATAACCATGACCCATAATTCAAGAAACACTTATCTATGCCAAATAACAGAAACAACCTAAACATATACTTTATTTATAGGTTTCTGTTACTAGATTGCACATAAACTCTTTCCTGATTGGCTGTGTGACTATACCTTGCCAAAAGGACCTGTAGTGGACTGGCTCCCTGTCACCCTAGACTGGGCAGATTAAATTCATCCCTCAGCATATGCAGGATGAAATGTACTTATATCTGCTCAATTTTTGTCACTTGATTGCTATGCAAGTACTTAACCTCTTCCAAATTAGCTATCATAAGATGATTAGAGCACACGTGTGCATAATTTTACTGACTGCAAATAGGCAATATCTTTGAGAAACAATTCCATTTTTTTATGAAGTAGCA
The DNA here is from genome assembly GCF_900747795.2 of Erpetoichthys calabaricus. Taxonomy (NCBI): domain Eukaryota; kingdom Metazoa; phylum Chordata; class Cladistia; order Polypteriformes; family Polypteridae; genus Erpetoichthys; species Erpetoichthys calabaricus. The sequence continues at coordinate 98,356,738 of NC_041404.2, forward strand.
CAATATTTATTTTTTTTTTTGAGTGGCAGAAATTAGTTTCCGTAACATGCAACAACTTTACATAGAAACACCATGCAAGGCATTTCCAAAGAACTCAAGTCTTCATGCCCCTATAAAGCACTCTTATGCTTTTTTTCCTAATTACAGTAAAATATGTAGATTTCATAAAGGTCAACCACATATAAAATGATTTAAGTAGAGAGTTTGAATGAGACAGGTGCAAAATTCAGCTTAAGACGAGATGCAAGGCAAAAAAAGCATCCATTATTGCCTCATTTATTCGATTAAGAAATTAGTTAAAAAACAACACAATTTATGATTGCATTGAGGCCATAACTGTATGTCTAATCAGCTGTGCACTGCAATCATTTAAACTTGTATAACATATTTGAATGAGCCAAATGGAAATGACAGAAAGGCTAATTACGTTTTAATGCTAGAAGCATACAAAGGAGGTTTCATTTCATTCTCTGAAAATAATGGACATAGCAGGGCTCGTTCACCCAATCATCTGTCTTTTCCCCCCCAACTGGTTATCAGAGTCTTTAGTTTGGCTACAAAAATGTCGAAATGAGCAGCTCTATATGTTGAACTCCAGAATAAATTTTATTTTCAGTTTTAAAACATCCACAGTGTCTAGACATTCATTTGGCTTAGCTCAATGTTTTGAAGCATGAGGCAGACCACTCTATTAATAAAATCTCAACTGTGTTAATGGAAGCACATAATACAGCAAATGACACAAATTTAGTTTATATTGATTGAAGTATGTGGTTTTATACACTACTACATTTGTGTAGATTGTTGAATTTTTGAAACTAAAGTAATGCAACTAAACTGTGATGAAAGTACGGCAAGCACATATGACAAACATTTGATTAGTATGAAATGGAGCCAGCCTACAGTAACTAACGCATGTACAATTAGCATAGTTCAGCAGCTAATTCTGGTTTAGTATAAACAGGTTAAGTAAAAGTCTTAGAACTTATTTGCAGCACTTTTAACACTAGAATCCCTGAAGCCTACAAAAAAACTCATAATCCCGGGCCACCTTAAATTCCTTTGCACTTCCTCATCAGTGTCTTTTGTTTTGTAAATGTGTCGATCAGCACAAGCAGCAAACAGCCTGCTATCCCATCATAATAATAATAGCAGCTCACTACTCAAAACACAGCGCGCCCAGTCTCAAACCCAGTACCTTTGAATTATAAGGCAGCAGTTCTTACCTCTACATCATTCAAGAATACATATCAACTTCCTGTTGATTGGCATTTGAGCTTGGGTTTTTAACTCATTGACAGCAACATGTAAATTGAATGCTTTTTTTCCCCTTTGGTTATATTCTTGAATAAATGCACACGTTTATTTGATATTTGGACTAGAGTCTTCACACATTATAAACTTCACGTCATTATTAGTATAACATGAAAAAAAGTTTCTGCTTTAGGTATTCTGAAAGAATAATTTTAGGGTAACTTATCTTAAAGAAATAGCATAAAGGGTTAATAAATGTGAGAAACCAAATAAACGTCAAGCGATTGGTTCAGGAAAAATACTAAGATGGTCAAGTAAATAAAGAATGTACCAGAAGAAAGGCTGATGTAATATACAAAATGTATTGAAGGATGACTAAGAAATCAGCAGATGTACTACAAGCAACAAGTATGGACAATTGTTATATGCACAGAAATCTCAAGGGTGGTGGCGCATCTCAAAAGGTAGAAGAACCACCAGAATAGAACAGACTTTTATTTTACAGTGATCCCTCGCTATATCGCTCTTCATCTTTCGCGGCTTCACTCCATCACGGATTTTAAATGTAAGCATATGTGAATGTATATCGCGGATTTTTCACTGCTTCGCGGATGTCTGCGGTCTACAGTACGTGCGCTTCCTCATGATTTGCCCATTTGAATTCAAACAAGGGACACATTTGACTTCAAACAAGGGACGCTATTGGCGGATGGCTAAGAAGCTACCCAATCAGAGGACGCGGTTAAGCTCCTGGGTGCTGACTGGCTCAGCGACGGGGAGCGCAGAATTCGAATTCGATTTCGCTTAAAGCCGGCATCTCATCTCATCTCACTCATTCAGCATCAACGTTTTGCTTTGTGCGTACTGTAGTCAAGCTCTTCGTTATGTCTACAAAGCGATCTTCTCCTGCTACTGGGGCCGTGCCGAAGCGCCAACGGAAGATGCTAACAATTGCTGAAAAGGTGAAATTGTTGGACATGTTGAAGGAAGGGAAAAGCTACACCGCTGTAGGACGCCACTACGGTATCAACGAGTCCATGGTTCGTTATATTAAGAAGGAGGAAAAGAACATACGATCTACGGCCACAGTGTCCTTTAACCAGGAGGCGAAACGAAGTGTAAGTGGACGTAGTAAGGCGGTAGTCCGGATGGAATCTGCGTTAGGGATTTGGATCGAAGACTTCCGGAAGAAAAACATCCCCGTGGACACCAATATCATCCGACAAAAGGCCAAGCAACTTTATGATAGGTTTGCGGATGCCGGAGATGCTACAGACGACGACGACCCTCGACCTGGAACTTTTGCTGAATCCCCCAGCGAGAGCCGTGAATTTACTGCAAGCAAGGGCTGGTTTGAAAAATTTAAGAAAAGGTTCAACTTGGCCAGTGTTAACCTGCAAGGAGAGAATGCCTCCGCGGACAAAGCCGCAGCCGAGAAATTTGTCGCCGACACGTTCAAGACGATTATTGAGGAAGGCGGATATCAGTCTGAAACCGTGTTTAATATGGATGAGACGGCCCTATTTTGGAAGCGGATGCCATCTCGTACTTTTATCACAAAGGAAGAGGCAAAAGCCCTGGGGTTTAAGGTGCACAAAGATCGCATCACGCTGGTCATGTGCGCCAATGCTGCGGGCTTTATGATAAAGCCTGGGCTCATTTATAAGTCCAAAAACCCCCGAGCCCTGAAAAATAAGAATAAAAACCTGCTGCCTGTGTACTGGATGGATGCACAACCTGAGGCGTGAATTGCGAAACGCCTAACGTCGGATTGGTTTCACCAATGTTTCATCCCGGAAGTAGAGATCTATCAGGCAGATAAAGGGCTGGATTTCAAGTCCTTTTACTTCTGGACAATGCTGGAGGTCATCCCTTGGATCTATCCTACCGAGGTGTAAAAATTGAGTTCTTGCCACCAAATACGACATCACTGATTCAGCCAATGGATCAAAGAGTTATCCGGGCTTTCAAGGCATTGTACACAAGGAACAGCCTGCAACACATGGTCGAGGCAATGGACACGGACGATGACTTTTCCCTGAAGGAGTACTGGCATAAGTACATGATCACATCGTGTATGGTGAACGTGCAGAAGGCCCTTAATGATATGAAGAAATTGTGGCCAGAAATTGTGTGCGAAAAGAAGGGCTTTTCTGCAGAAGAAATTCATGACTCAGCGGTTGACAAGGCAGTCACGCTGGCAAAACTGCTAGGAGGAGAGGGATTCAACAACATGACCAGTGATGACATCAGTGAGCTACTCGATGCCCACTCCGAGCTGCTCAGCGATGAAGATTTGGCCGAGATGACCAAGTCAGCGAGCGAGGAGGAAGATCAAGACGACCCGGCAGAGGGAGAAGACGCAGGCCTAACTTTTGAGTGTCTCGCGACCATTCTACGAATGGCAAAAGATCTGCAGACATCCGTTGAAGAATGGGACCCGCAAATGATTCGTTCTCTGCAATTTAAAAATGCTCTTGACGGCGCCACGGAAGTGTATAGGAACCTCTTACACAAATGAAAAAGCAGCGCCAGCAACTGCCCATCACGATGTTCCTTACACGGTAAAACACTGCCTAGTACGCCTTCAGTGGAAGAAGACGACGGCGCTGCTACACAGTCGCGTGAAGAGGCTCCTTTACAACAGCTGTGACAGTGCAGTAAATGTCATCGTTATCTGACAAGTTGGTGAGTACCCAAAACTATTTTTCTACGTACTTAGTACATGTATGTACGTTTATTGTAACTGTGCACACATTTTAAACAATTTTTTCCTTGCATTGTAGGTATTTATTGCCGGTGGCCTGACTATCGTAATGGCTGTAACAAATATGATATCGGAGACGCTCTACAGTTCTTTAAAATAGCATTTTGGTTTTATGTACAGCATTTACATGTTAGATTTTTCACGTATTTTTATATCACCTACTCAATTACAATATGTTTAAAACTGTTACGTATTAAATAAAACTCCTCAATGATATACGATACGTATGTTTGTGAGTACTGTAGTATATAAACTGTGTTTACATACATAATTTCAATGAATCTTACCTAATAACTAAGAGAATCTAAAGGGTTTATGCTGTATAACTGTACGGGGAATATTTATAAACCATGTGGGAGAGTTTATAAGGACTTAAAATATATAAAAATAACCATATAAACATATGGTTTCTACTTCGCGGATTTTCTTACTTCACGGGTTGCTCTGGAACGTAACCCCCGCGATGGAGGAGGGATTACTATATATAAATCATTTGGGTGTAAACCAACCAGAGTAAAATGTATGCCATTCATTGACACTGTATGTAAATTCAACAGTTTATAAAATGAATCTCTATCCTTTGACCATTCTGACCATGCTGTAACGGACTGCTTTTGAAGAATGCTCCCTCCAAGGCATTTTGCTGAGAAGTAATTAAAAGATACAATGAATAGCTTTTCTCATGCCTGATTACTGAAATGTCCTGTTAGAGGAAGTTTCATTCTTTAATAAGATGTTAAATTTCGACCACAGTATGTGTTCGGCATTTCTTACCTCACACTTCCTTTCATCCTACACTTACCCAGATCATCATAGACATGGAACACACATCAAATGCATGTATTTCAAATAATGATGTACTGTATTATTATCCTATACAACTCCAGGCACCTCACGCGCAGATAAGGAGCCTTTAGCTTGAGTTGAGAAAACATTTCTGCCCGAGTTGAACTTCGTCGTGAGGGGGGTGGGGGGGTTATGGGGGTACAGTTGGTAGGTGTGTGTGAATAGGATAGCAAGCTGCTTGTACTGAACAACACATTTACAAAACAAAAGACGTTGATGGAGAGGTGCAAGGAATTTAAGGTGGCCCAGGATTACAAGTTTTTCGTAGGCTTCAGGGATTCTAGTGTTAACTCAACAAAGGCTGTTTTCTTGAATTGAGAAGTTTGATTTCACAGGAATAAAGTTGGTACAAATGTAAAAAAAAAAAAAAAAAAGCATCAAGAGTTTATGACAATTAGTAGTGACCACTGAATGTATCCTCCATCTATGATGAAAACAAAAATCTCAAATGTCACAAACCTAACAGAATAACATGACAACTGACAAACATGATTTGAAAAATGTGTTACAAAGGCATTAAAGAGTATATGTAAATGAAAATATTTTGAATAAGTTTTGTTCTCACCAATTTATGTTGCATGTGTATAACGTTTGATTTTTTATTTTTAAGCATGGTTTAAAAATATTTTTTGGTGATGCTAATGAGTAAGTTTAATACATGCATAAGATAAAATAAGATGATGCCCAGTCCATGATGATCATGTCATACTTTATAAACACTGTTGAAATTGCAACATAATTCAAATGTTGCTCAAAATGGTTGTCTATGGTAGTATTTAAAACAGCATGATGTGGGGGCATTGGATTATCCCAATCAATGGGTAAAAGTGAATAGCTAATAGACAGTCATAACATAACCTGCACTACTGTCAAAGTACAAAAGCAGAGTTCGATCATCAAACATTGGAATCTACTGGCCAGAAGAGTATTTCAGATTTTAGTTATATTTATAAATATTATGAATTATCCATCTACTACCAAAACCATTTAATCCATTCATAACATGAATTGCTAATAAAGCAAGATACTGTATGATAGAAAAAACTGAATAAATTTACTGAAGCATACTCTTGATTCTTTATTTGGCATAGATAAAAATTTAACAAGTCTGAACTGACCTTTCCTATGTTTGAGGGATGTGAATAAATTGGTGTTTCAAAGAAAAATCATCACGAACAATGAGGGACATTAACCTAAAGTGTGTGAAATGTGTTTGTGAGATTGTGTGTTGTGTTCAGGTGTCAAGAGACAGACATATCCAATTTTCCTCTTTCCTCTTGCAAATGTTGACGGCATCCAACATATATACAAGTGTGCACACAGGATTCGATATAAAACATTCTGAAGTTAAAATCCATACCTAACACCTTGATCTCAACTGGGTCACAGTTGTTGAGCTCAGTCATGCCTTGGATCTCAGTAAAGTAATATAGTCTCCACTTTCAAAGCCATGTCGTGCTTCATCAAGACAAGTTACAACTCCTGCTTCATCCTTAAAACAAAAATATAAACAACGGATGTAAAACTATATTTTAAAAATATTACATATGGGGTAAATTGGAAGACAAAGAAAAGCATTATGCTTCAGACAGAAAATGCTCTCTAAAGGGTTCTAAAGTCTTACCAGTATGAAGTCTGAAAAATTTCACTATCCCAATCACCATCCCCCCCAAAAATCCATCAATACATTTCCTGAAGCAGTTACCTTCATTACAAAATTGCAATTATAAACCAGATTCTACCTTACATGCACCAGGCAGAAGTTAGAAACAAAGCTTAGACAAGAAACTATAGCACTGTACATACTCATACACACATTCAGGTGTTTATACTGGACTCAAGAGTTGCAATTTAATATAACCAACAAGCCAGTGGGGGGAAGCAGAAGCAGCAGAAGGAGGAGTACTCGAGAAAGCCAGTGCAGATGCTGGTGGAACATGCAAACTGAACTTTCCAGTTATAAGGCAGCAGACCAAAGGCGATGCCACCACAGAGTAGAAGACAGGTTAACCTGTAAATTGTCGTCTTTTGGCTTAGTTGAACCATGTACAGTACCCTGTAAAAGTTCTCAATTGATCTGAATATATTCCTCCTCTACCTAACTTGAAAGCTTTGGGACTGTGAGGAAACTGGAGTGCCTCAAAACCCATGCAAACACAGTGAATGCATGTAAACTCAACACAAGGATGACCCAGGACACAAGCCTTGGTCTTTCTACTGTGAGAAAGCAGTGCTACCACTGCACCAGTGTGTAGTCCTTTACTGAATAATTTCAAGGAAGTCTATTCACAGCACAACAGTCAACATATGTCTAACTTTCCTCTACTTTGAACATTTCAAATGTATGGTGATGTAACCCATAACTAACTCATGTAAAAAGAAGTATTTTCCTTAACTTTTATTTACTCAGTATAAAACGGTTTTTTAATGGACTGGAATGCTGCCTTTGTAAATTATTGGAAAAATACAGCACAAACAACAGGCCTTGCAGGAAAAGGAGCATAAGTTTACCTTCCTAAACCCAAGATCACAATTTTTGTAAAAGCCCCCCCCCCCACCCCCCAACTCCCAGTTACAACATTACACAAGTTCATGAAGCTTCCAGCACGATGAGTGTTGCTAGTGTCACTTAAAATCATCGAAGTCCAGCTTCCTCATGATTAATTCTGCATAGAGGTTGAAAAGAAAAGGAGTGAGAATGCATCCTTGCCTTGCACCTTTTTTGATCTTGAACCGTTCTGTGTCTCCATACCTGGTTTACACTGCAGCTTCTTGACCATAGTAGTGATTTGATTAACCTAATCAGGTGCACTGACACTCCTACCTCACTCAGTGCTTCCTAACACTCATCATGCACAACAAAATCACAAGCTTAGGTATAATCAATGAAGGACAGGTGTAGCTTCTTCTGGTACTCCCTTGCCTTTTCTATGATCCACCTCAAGTTTGCGATGTGATCTCAGGTCCCTCTGCCCTTACAGAATCCAGCTTGGATGTCAGAAGTTCTCGATAAAGGATGTTGCCCATGTGTCTCTGAATGATCTTTTAGAAGCACACTGCTGGCATGGGTCAGGGTGATTGTTCTATAGTTGGCAGAGTCCCTGGCATCGCCCTTCTCCGGCAGTGGGATTAAAACTGATCTTTTCCAGTCCTTTGGCCACGTGCAGGTCCTCTAGATCTTCTGGCATAGTGCTATCAATGTGGCTCTTAGCACTGATTTGAGCAGCTCTGCAGGATTCCATCAATGCCAGGTGCTTTGTTGTTTGGCAGCTGCCTCAGCACCCAATCCACTTCACTTTCCAATGAGTCTGGTTCTGCTTCCTCTTGACCCCCAAGCTCTTCAGGGTAGTCAATGCTAGTGCTGATGTGGTAATTCCACTGTGTACTCTTTCCACCTTTGCTTGATATCCTGTTGAGTGCGAATTTTATTCTCATCATGGTCTTTGATGGTTGATTGGCGTGCAGAGTGAAGCTTTTCATTTGTTTCACCATAGTGAATAGTTCCCTGGTGTGGCCTTTCTTATATGCTTCTTTGAGTTTTGTGCATCGAGCATTTAAGAAGTTCTTCTGGTGTTCCCTGGCTTCTCTTTGGAAAATTGCATTGACTTGCCTGACTTCATTCAATCTGCCCTTAGCATTTGCCTCTCTCCTCTTAGCGATTTGGAGTGTGGTTGCAATTAACCAGCTCCCACAACATACTGGCTTCTTGTATGGTACATGCTTCTGAGCAGTTTCAGTGATGGTTCCTTTCATCTCTGCCTAAATTTCGTCTGGGCCCACGTCTTCCTGCCTGAGCAGGTTGAACCCGTTACTCACTTCGGTTGCATACTACACAGGAATCTTACTAACATCAAACTTGCTCTGCATGTCCGGATGCTTGATTTTACATAATCTGACCCTGACTTCAGCTACACAGATTTGGTGATCAGATGCAGTCTGCACATAGAAAGTGTTTTCACAGAAAAAAAATCGATCCCTTCCATTTTTGATGACAGATGTTGTAGTTGATCTGGTTATGATGCTGCCCATTTGGGGATGTCAAAGTGTAGAGCTGCTGCTTCAGTTGAATGAAGTTGGTGACTCTAAGCTTGTTCTCTTGGCAGAACTTCACAAGGCAGTCCCTAGCTTCATTCCTCTCTCCTAGGCTGTGCCTGCAAACTCCTCCTCATCCTCTCCTCCTCCAACTTTGGCATTTTAAGTCACCCATAATGTATAGATGATGCCCTTTCTTGGGGTTCTATCGAGTGAACTTTGGACCTGGGCATAGAAGTCCTCAGTGTTCTGCTCTGATGCGTCTGCTATTGGTGCATAGACTTGAATGATGGTCAAATTCAGAGGTTTCCCTCCGATATGGATGGACATGACCCTATCATTGATGTACTGGGGGCTCTGTATGCACCTTGCGATCCTTTTGTTGGCCACAATGGCAATTCTTTCTTCTTTCTGTCTCACTGCCTGAGTAATAAATGGTGTACTTGTCTAAGCTGAAGCCTGCAGATCCAATCCAGTGCAGTTCACCGATTCCAACTAGGTCTATACTTGTTCTTTCCATTTTCCGTTTGATAATGTCCAACTTTCCAATGTACATCCCTCTCACATTCCATGTTCCAATAGTTTGTAATTTATAAAGTGACACTTACAACACAGACCATCTCAAAGGAGTCTACATAGAATTTTCCACAACAGATTGCAACCTAAACATTGGAGGCGTGGGGAATTACTTCACAAAACATTTGTGGGAAAGCTGCCATTTCATCACTTTTCCCTGTGATCACACTATTGCTAAATAAGGTGCAATGCTTTTTTGCCAACCCCCTAAAAAAACTGAGCTCAGAATTCAAATTCAGCTGTGTCTGCTATACTTGTAGGCTGGTAATTTAGTTGTTTCTTCCAGGTTATATCTTATGTATAATTTAAGTTACCACACAGATGCATATCATAGGTGCATTAATGCAAAGGAAGATGTTCCGATTTGCTTAGAAAAAACATTCATGACTGAAGTTTACGGGTCATAAGTCTGGGCACTGCCCATAACACTAACTAATCATCCAAGAAAGTAATTCTCATAATCTCCAGTTATTTACGGCATATCTTTGCCCCATAACGCATGCTGTACTAGGTATATTTTCTTCTGAATAGTCAATGTTTTAGTATATTTTACCCTTCCTGATCTCCTCAGTTTTTGCTTACTCATAACACAATTGTTTCTGATCTCCTGATCAAGAGTAACCAAATTACACTGTTTTTAAATAATCATTCGATTTACTGAAGGATGAAGGAAAAAAAATCACCAACACCTAGAAAGACCAGTTTTAAAAAGTAAGTCCCACCTAAACATAACACTTGATGCCACCTTTAGCAACAACAACCCCAATCAAACGTATCTCGTTAACAGGCATCACTGTGGAGAAATTTAGACCCACTCTCCTCTACAGAATCACTTTTGTCACGCCATAACATCTAAAATGGGTTCAAGTCAGCACTTAAACTAGGCCACACCAAACCCCCACCTCCCTCAAGCCATTTGGAGGTGGACTTGCTCTTGTGCTTCAAATCATGTCCTGCTGCGTAATTTTTTTGATTTGATATACTTTGTTAATCGCAAGGAGAAATTATCTTTTTGCATAACCCTTGGGCATTGAAGCACAGGGGCAGCCATTATACAGCAGCCCTGGAGCAATTTTCAGTTAAAGGCCTTGCTCAATGGCCTAAAAATATAGGTTCTTCTTCTGGGATTTGAAATAGTAACCTTCCAGACACCAGCACAAATCATTTGACACAGAGCCACCACTCCACCTTAAGTTTCAGATTACAGACTGATGACTAGACATTCTCTTTCAATACCTTCTGCTAGGAAGCTGAATTCATGGGTCCCTCAAAATTGGAAAGTCTGTGGTAAAAGCGATCTGAGGACGCTGTGACATTGCACAAGTATCTTTCTCTTTTTTTTTTCCCCCCAAACAATGCATTCAAGCTCCAAGCAGGGGCAGATGCATGTGATAGTGTTTACGGATGCTGATGAGGTAATTGTCGGAGCCCACATGCAGCTCAGCTGATTTCCACATTACCACTCTGGAGTTTCATATCTAAGACGCCTGCACCCGGTGAAGAATAAAAATTACCCGAGTAGCAAGATCCAGAGAGGGAGGATTGGTGCGATAGTGTGGAGGGGCAAGCGGCAGGAAAAGGCCGCAAGAGTAAGCAGTCAAAGCACATGGACCAGGGTCGTTCCCACTGGAAGAAGCAGGAAAATTGCAGGAGAAAGGAGCAGGGTTCGTGGGGTTCCTTGCTGAAGGCCATGAGAGGGTGGTAGGAACACAAGCCACTTTTAGAAAGATACAGATCCATACAGTATTTTAATCTGTGGATTTTAACGATTTGGATTATTTATTTACGAGCTTTAAACCACTACTTTTTTATCTAGGGAGATTTATAAATTCATTTATTCAAAAAACACTGCATTGCATCTTTTTTCAAACACTGCTTTGTTTTTTTTAATAAAAACAATCTACCCATTTGCACCTACTCTTGCTGCTGTTATGTGTCTCTCCCTCTCCCTCCCCCCCAATCCAGTCCATCCTTAATTTATGACTATCGATTTCTTGGACTCAAGGGAGTA